>NW_010423796.1:78269-86160 GCF_000710305.1 Buceros rhinoceros silvestris
AGGGAAAGGGAATTTGTGTCCTCTGGACCAAAGAAATTTGCTGTATATTAATTTGATGTATTTACGAGTTCAAACGCTTCTAAACATCGTCGTCTTGTGCCATTCCAGTTAGCGAATGCAAATGTTTTTAATAACCTTTTATTTGTAACAAAGCTGGCAGAAATGTTTTCTGGTTTACTTCAAAGTTGGTGGCACTGCCTTCAAGCGCTTTCTGGCCTTGGAGGTTGAGTTAACCCCTTAGTGTCCAGCAGGGTTACGCCTATGCCAGACATGTGCTATCTAGAAGCACTTGGCACAGGCTGCAAGAAATCTGGTTTAGTTCTTGTGAGCCCAATATCTGACATGCAATTAAAAGGCCGTGAGCTTTGCTAACTCTTATAAAGTTCTTTTGCAAGTGTGGCTGTTCACGTCCACTTTTATTAGCCACCTTTGCATGCTTGATTTTTTTTAAATGGGGACGTTGGCCCCGTAAACCTGACTTTTAAAAATTTAATGTATCAGATGTTATTGAAGTATCTTTACAGCGCTGGGCTGTTGTTGCAGCTGCAGCTTTGATAGCTTGTATTTGCAGCTACTGCAGACCTAATGTTGTGTGGGAGCTTGCGTGGGGGTCCTGTACACACAGGCACAGAAGTACATTTTATGACGTTCCCAGTGAAGCTTCTACAGGCGGAACTGGACAGGGCATGGTGTTAAGGGCAAGAAGCCATTCCCTGAGCTTCAGAAACTGGACAGACATCTAGAGGGTTGGAGCAGCCTTTAACCCATCAGCTGATCTTTTCTCAGACATCTCGTAGCCTGGAACAAACCTAAACCAAACCTGCATGATGCTGCAGTCCCATTTATTGCAATGAAACTTCAACTAAGATCATTTTCAGAGAACTTAAGATCATTTGGGTAGGAAGGGCTATCTAGGCAGGTCTCTAGTTCAACCTCCTGCTCAAAACAGGTCAGACTTTTAGGTCAGGCTGGGTTTTATCTTGAACACCTCCAAGCCAGGAGGCTGCAGAATCTTTGAGTAACCCGATTCTTCATTATATCCTGTATAAACTGCTCTCGTTTTGCCTATGCTTGTTTAAAGTCCCCCTCCCACCATACACCACTGCGAAGAGACTGGCTCCATCTTCTCAATGACCTTCTTGTAGGGATTGAAGGTGGTTATCAAGTCACCTTGAAGCTTGCTCTTTTCCAGGCTGCCTGAGCCTGTCTCCCCCAGGGCATATGCTCCATCTCCTGACTGCATTAGTGGTTTCTACTTGACACATCTGGTTGATGCCATCCTTGTCCTAGGGGAGCCCCCCCACTATTCCAGATGTAGTCTAACAAGCGCTGAGGTGCTTGCAATGTCGTGAATGAGCCCTTCTGCTGATGTTTCCAAGGGTTGTGTCATGTAGCTACTTCCCTCAGCTCTGAGTCTCCCTAAAGAATCATAGAACCCTAGAATAATGGAGGGTGGAAGGGACCTCTGGGGATCATCCAGCATGCTAGAGCAGAGTCACCGAGCAGGTTGCCCGGGATTGCATCCAAGGGGGTTTTGGAAGTCTTCTGAGAAGGAGAGAAAGAGAGAAAGGATGCTCTGACTTTTGCTATGTTTTTAGGACCAGGACCTGCCTTGCTCCATCATGGTTAGGGGTGAAGGATTCATGGTGAGAAACTTGGGGCTTTAGCTTGGTAGTGGTCCTGGAAGTTACACTTGCCCATCCCATGAGCTTTGTGTGCTGAGCCTTACTCAGATGGGGAGATCCTCGCATGATATCATTGTCCGGGAATGCAAAATTATCCGATTCAGCAAGACTTGGATCAGCTCTCCCCTGAGCACAAACAATAAAACTTGGTCTCCCGCAGAGGGATGATGGGATTTATTGTGGGTGCACGTGGCCCAGGTCTGGCTTTTTCTCGCCTATTTTATAGAAACCTCTAAAATGTGAGAGCTCTACCAGATGTCCTGAGGCATTCAGTCTTAATTCTGAAACTTTCTGTGCGACTGTGGCCAAGGGCTGGACACTGCACTAGAGTGAAACTCAAAAGCATCATCTTTATCATATGGAGCCCAGTTAACTGCGACCTGCATCAGCTTCAGCCACTGTCCACATATTGCATCATACTTTACTCTGGTCTGCAAAGATCTGCCTTGACCTTGGAGTCAATCTGAGGTATAATTTTATGTTTTCTTGTATATTAAGAAAGGCACGAACAGGTTGTTACTGAGCTGACTCTTTTTTTTTTTTGTCTTTTAACAGCATGGTGACTCATGGCTAATAGCACTATCTAAGCTATGACTCCCCAGTTTGTTTCATATATTGTTTCAGTTTGTTTCA
Organism: Buceros rhinoceros silvestris; assembly: GCF_000710305.1. NCBI lineage: Eukaryota > Metazoa > Chordata > Aves > Bucerotiformes > Bucerotidae > Buceros > Buceros rhinoceros. The sequence continues at coordinate 80,588 of NW_010423796.1, forward strand.
AAGTCTAAATGCCTTTTTTTTTTTTGGGTGCTTTCCCTCAGAACTACAGATTTTGGGTATCATGTCCTCTCCTCTTCCCCCACCAGTAATAAAACCCGTTTGTGTGTTGTGGTTTTTAAATACTAATCATTTCCTCTTAGTCAGAGACCTCATGTACCGAGCATCAACTGGGCTGGGGAAAATTAGCTTTTCTGCCTTATAAACCCCTGTGAACAGTTGTTGCTGAGAGAAATGTTGACAGACCCCCTTGCTCGGCGGTCTGTGTGGTGCCACTGGAATGAGATGTCAGTAGTCTGTGCATGGGTGGGACAGCTTGTGTACAGCTGAGCCTCGCAGCCTTTATCACAAACAAACAAGTATTTGGAAATGTTCAGTGATTTTTCATCTCCCCCCAACCCCAGTATTTATTTGCTTTTCTCCCTTTTAAGCCAAATTCTTGTCGTTTACTGCTTCCTGGACCAAATGATTTCTGAGTGACTTTAATAAAAATACTCTGCATAGATTAAGCTGCTGAAATGCCATCAAGACGTTGTTTATAGGTCTATGTTCTTTCTTTCCTGAGAGAAAGTGAGTACTTTAATGTCTTCCATATTTCACAAATCTCTCCGTCTCGGATGCAAAGTGCCGTGGCGTTTGAAGATGCTTTTTGCTGCTTTTAGGGCGAGACTGATGGAAACGTTGGCAGACGCAGCTGTGATTGCGCCTGTGAAGGTAAGTGTAATGTGTCTGAAAGGTTCAAGATCAAAACTGTTGGAAGCTGAAGACCTCAGACCTGCAGAATGTGCTGGAGATGAGTTATGCTCTGGAGGGAGTGTGTTTTTTGGCGGAATGCGGGAGCGAGAAAGAAGCAGCTTTGCATCCTGCAGAGGCTCGAAGAGACTGGGTATTTCTGAAGCCTTGGAAACACACTGTGGTTCCACTTTGCCTTATAAAGCTCTACTGCAGCATGAAGGTCCCTGTGCTCTAGCTATATCCTTCTACCGTCTCCGTGGGCAAGAAGAAAACACGTGCTGTGATGGAGCTGTCAGAACGACATGTCAGTAGCCAGATTTGCCCTGTGAATGGAGAGTTCTCTGTCACCTCGACCTTGTATCCCTATGAGTTGTCTTTGTTGCTGAAGCTTGTGGCATCATTTGGCCACTTCTGTTTAATTTCCAAGTGAATAGCAGTTGAAGGTGAATTGATAACGTTCTCTGCAGAGGCCCAGAAGTGAAACCCTGTGGCTTACCAACTTCCTATGGCTCTAACTCCTCTTAGTACTTTAGTTGTCCTTCTACAGCCAACTGAAATGTCCTTTTGGAACAGAGGACTGCTTAGCTGGTGTTGCTTTGTCCTTTCTCCTTCATCACCCTCCTCACGAGAGGACCCATGTGAGGCCAGTCCTTGAGGGACATATCAACATGTTTTGTGGTTGGGAGCGCTCATACCACATCGACCTGGTGGGTTGCTTGTATAATTTTTTTTTTTTTAACCTGGTGGAATATTTAGGTTTTGATCTTGTGTTGGGAAACAAACGAGATACTGGTAATACTGACCTCCTAATTGCTTCTTCCCTTATTCTTTCATTTACTGGATGCTAAATTATCATAGAATCATTCCATGGTCTGGGTTGGAAGGGGCCTTAAAGATCATCCAGTTCCAACCCCCTGCCATGGGCAGGGACACCTTCTGCTAGACTAGGTTGCTCAGAGCCCCAGGGTCCGACCTGGCCTTGATCACTGCCAGGGATGGGGCATGAACAGCTTCTCTGGGTGACCTGGACCACTGTCTCACCACTCCCACAGGGAAGAATTTCTTCCTTATATCTAATGTAAATCCACCCTCATAATTTAGAGCCTTTTACCCCTTGTCTCGTGGAGCTTTGAGCAACCAGGTTGCTCAAAGGTTCCCGGTTTCTTTGTTTTAGGAAGCCTGAAGAAGGATTCTTTACAGGCTAAGTATGTCTGTAGAATGTGTTGGTTGGACTTTATAGGTGATTCCTGTTTACCAGGGCAGTACATGCTCTGCTTCTCGTGGCCACTGGTTTCTCTTCAGGCCTTCCTGTGTCATCAGAGAGAGGCAGAAGATAATTCCATGGCCAGAGACAAGTGCAACTTTGGTCAAGTTCCTTATTGGCCCGTAGATAAGCAGTGATTTCTTCAGTGGTTTAGAATTCCGGGGTTACTCAAAGGGTGAATAAGCCTTTGGGTGACCTGTCTCCCATGCTCTGCTGCTGTCTTTCCATGGATAAGTAATTGCCATTCAGAAGGTCGTCGTGGATTGATGTGAAGATGAGGAACTGATGGGATTTCTATGTTCGTAGCGTCTCCAAAGCTAATGGTGACACTCTGGTGATGGAGCCTCTGTAAGGATATGAGTTGGTCTGTTGGCAGGACTTATCTGTCAGAATTGCGTAGTTCTTACCTAGGTCCAAAATCATGAAGACAGTCCGTAAAATCAAATTATATCTGTCGCTTATAATAGTAGTGTGTCAGGACATACCAGCTCCTGGTGAAACTTTCTTTAATTCAGTTACTCCGTAAGAGCTGATTTAAGGATTCTCATGTGCGTTCAGGTTCTTTGCATGGCACAAATATGTTCTATGCAATGTGTTGCCATTAAAAGCGTAGAAATGATCCAAGTGAGAAGTATTCCATTTTATGACAATCTTTAGGCTTGAGTTTAAGTGCTGGAATTTTTTCAAGTTTCAAGGAACTTCCGTTCTGCTAAAAAGAAAATAATGAAAAATTATTTTTAACTGGTGGCCACTTTATGGTGTAACAGAGCAAAAATCTGGGGAAAGGCAACGTGTAGGGGTATGTCTGGGGCTGAGGCCGGCACGTGTGAAATGCTGTAACAGCAGCTTTGGGAGAGGAGTTTGTGATAATGACCCATCTGGAGTCTTGGATTTCGGGGTAATTTTCTGTAAATTTGACAGTTGTACGTATAAGTTCAGCCATGTAACATCCCTTATCTGGGCAGGGGGATGGGGGAGTGGGGACAGGAGAGGTGAGGAGTTCCACAGCTTATTTCCCATCTTGGCGTCGGACCGGATCCTAAAGAAAATCCCTTGGAGCTGAAGAAATCCCTTTTTGACTAATTTGCCTCGAGCAGAAGCGTAAAAGTGTGCTGGGCTGCTGTGGCTCTGGGCTGCTCTACCCACCAAGGGGTCATCTCAGATTGTTAACACTCCTAGTCAAGAAGACTGGGGCTTTCATTGGTGCTAATAAACCAATAATGCTGCTGCTTTTTGCATTTGAGAAATCACTAGCCTGAAATCTCCTCATTAAGAAATTCCACCTGAACAAAACTGACTTGGAGAGAAATACAGGAGTTACCAATGCCAGAGCAGAGGGAGCCTGTCTGAGCTTGTGATCTTGGCGTCGGTGATGGGGCCTGGGGTTGGTCTCCTGAGAGGTGCTTCGACCTTGTTCCTGTGCTAAAAAAGAGTGATTTGATGACTTTTGTGCCAAAAAGCATGTCTTCAGCAAAGCAAGTAAACAATGTTCCCACCACAGCTGAGGGCGTGTTGCTCGAGGACTTCAAAGTCTACGCAGAGTATTAACGAGGATGCAGTGAGAGAGCTGCTGTTAAAGCACAGGCTGGGTTTTCCTTTGGATGATAACTAGATCTGCTCATCGTACCCAATTCTTCAGACTCTGAATTGGTTTTGTGCAGGTAGCCAGATGCTGCTTGCTGTTGACTTCTGATCCCGCAAAACCTCCATCAAACAGCTGGAAACAATTGAAAGAAAGTCCATGTTCTTTTGTTTAACGAGACAAAGCCTATTGTGTGCCGGAGCAGGGCATGAAAGATGGTTTCTGCTGTACTGCGCCGAGGGACAAAGAGCTGAGCATTTCACTTGAAAAATTACTTTTCCAGACAAAAGAATGAACCAGTCGAAACAAATGTGACTTGTGAGTTGGGATTGTTCGCTGGGGATGTGGTATATGACTTTTCGCTGACATCTGCATCCAATGGGAAGCGGGTGGATAGGTGTTGAAAGCGTGTTTCTGTACAGAAAGAACTTCGTAGGGTTGGAGTGGTCCTTGGAAGGGTAGGGTCTGGCTTCATGCATGCCGGACTATCCTTTTCTGATGGATCAGAGTGAGTTGTAATATGCTAAAAATTAGCAGCATGTTTCTCTCTCCTCTGAGACTCGGAACAGAGCAAGTGCCAATCAGAAGCGTTTTCAGTTTTTGGAACCCCTTAAAAAAGGGAATAGAAGTCAAAATTAAAAAGGAAACAGCACGGCTGCATCGCTGCCCTTTGCTTGCCCTTCATCAGCTGTCACAAAGATGCTTTACTTGCAGGCACGTCATGCTCATCTCCTTTTGCCCCTCAAGTGTGTCTGCAGGATTTACCTCTTCTCACACACTAAATGTTTTCCTATGCCTTCACATCTCCCCAAAGCTGTTGTTTTCACTATGTTTTCACTGCTTGATCTTGCAGTTGTCAGTGTCCTTCCCCTGTCCTGTAGATCATCCAGACCTACATGTGGGCAAGGAGAGAGGATTGCAGGGATGTCTGGCCATATTCTGCGTCACTTGGTGGGAGCCAGTTTCCACCTGGAAGCCAGGTAGCTCCAGTACCAGGATACCATTTCTCAGTGATGAGATGTGTTTTGTCTGGGATATAACACTGTGGTGTCCGTCTGTCCATCCAAGGCTGTCTAGTTTTGGAGTGGATGGATTGAATACATGGAGCCATCCATGTAACCTTCTTCTAAGGTTGCTTCTCCCACTGGAGTGCTGCAAAAAGGTTGTGCAGGGCTGTCCCAGGCTGCCCAGGGCAGTGGTGGAGTCCCCATTCCTGGAGGGGTTGAGCAGCCGTGTGGAGGTGGTGCTGAGGGCCAGGGGTCAGTGGGGACCTGGCAGTGCTGGGGGAACGGCTGGATTCGATGAGCTTAAAGGTCTTTTCCAACCAGAATGTTTCTGTGGTTCTAAGTGCATTTGAGGCTTAGAGTGTGAAAAATACAGTTTCACCAGAAATTTTCCTTTGCAGGAGATTTAACTGTAGGAGAAAGGGCTGGAATGAAATTGTGCTGTTGGGACTTGGCTATGGAAGGGGTTGCATAAAAGCGGAGCATGAGGCTGCCACTGTGTATTATTAATTTGGTGTGTGCACGCTCTTGTTTTTGAAGAGCAGAGTTACACTTCCAGGATTTTTGCTGTCTTGCTCTGACTTTACTAGTCCCAGTGTTTGACAGGCTGATCTGAGTCTTTAGCTGTTGGAAACCACTTCAATGGATCCTGTGAGCTATAAAGATTATCTAAGTAGGGGCCTAAGGAGCTCTCAAACTTGAGCAATCAATCCCTTATGTACTGTTACACTGGAGATCGAGGAGTAAAGATTTTCCTTGACTGACTTCTCGGACTGAAACAAACTATTTTCTTTTTTTAAACCATTTTAAAAATCTCTGTTCCTTTTAAGTTAAGGACATATGGAAAGGGGCTGGGAGTGGAAAACCCTGAGACCTGAAGCTGGAGGCAAACATGGGCTTTGTATTAGAGGCGTGAGATATCTAATGAACTTGACTGGTAGCTCTAGGTTTTATACCCCTTTGATGGTCATTTTTTATCCTGGTTTCTCTT
>NW_010423796.1:86331-88116 GCF_000710305.1 Buceros rhinoceros silvestris
CTGTTGTTTTCCCTGACTTGTCAGGGAGATTTTGCTCCTGTCGTTTTGGATATTGCAAAACAAGGGAGCAGCTATGGCAGATCGGACTAGAGGTCTCTTAAACGCGGCTTCCACTGGTCATAAGCTTCCCATTAAGATAAGGGGCAGGAACTGTTGATATTTACGCTGCAATAATTCATCATATCGGTCAACTCATTTGGAGCTGTTAAGTGCAGAGACAGCACGGAGCACCAAGGGGAGGGGAGGTCTTGCTGGCTGTTAAACACTTGCTGTGTACATGAGCAAGGAAGGCATGAAAGCCAGTGAGGTGTCAAAGCCAGGAGCGCATCTCCTGGGGCAAAGTCGTCTTCTGCTGCGTGTAAAACAGGAGTTTTGCTATAAAAGGGCTTTTTGCCTCTGGAGTCGTGTGCGTGGCTCTTGCATGTGATTTTGCATGTGTTTTAGGTTCTTGAAAGGCTGAATTACGAGGGATTAATGGTGATGGGCACCCAAGGAGAGCATTTAGAAGTGCTGCAGCTGAAGCAGCTGAAGAACCTGTGGTCTGGAATCTACAGTTCTACTGCCCCAGTGTCCTGCTGACACACCAAAATCCATAAGCTGCGAGACTGAAATCCTTTAGAAGCTTTCCCCTGGGCTCTGATAGTCCCCAAACTCCTCATTTGTTTTGTTTCCATCCCTATTAATTTCATCAGAGACTGGCATTTAATTTCTGCAGTAGGTGGTTCAATATCCCCTCCAGGTTTCCCCCACTGCAGCACGTCTCGTGTCTCTCTGCTTCCATCTCTGTTGCTGTAACTCATCCTCTCCAGGTGTTTGACAAGAGCTTTATAGAATCATTTCTATACAATAAGTCTCCAGTTGAGGTTACTAATGGGTAAGGGGCAGCCTTTTGTAGTGCCTGGGTAAATCTGTTCCAGGACCGTGAGCAGGCGGGTGTTTACATTAGTGTGTTAATTTCTTGTATTTGGGGAGTTCTGAGCCATGGAAAAACAAACTAATGAAAGGTTTTTTTTATTCTTCCCCCCCCCCCGCCCCTTTCTCTATAAATTAGAAACATTCACTTTTGCGGAAAAAATTTTTTTGCGAAGTTAAAGGCAAAATTATGGCATTTATTATCTTGAATTTCCATGACGAGTTAATTTTGACTCTGTGTGGGTGGCTAAATAATCCTTCTGTTTCCGAAATCTTCCCTAGGAATTCTTTGTTACTGCAGCAAGACAGACGCCCACTGTGGAAAGTTGAAATGGTCAAACCTAAATCCTATCCTGCTGCCGGGCGCCGGGTCGGCTGCGAGGGTGGCAGATCACAAGCGTTTTCTTAAGGGATTTTTCATTTCCAGTGTGTTAATCCTCGTCAAGACAACTTCGCTGCTCATGCTTCCAGCTTTCCTGTGGAGGAAGGGAGAGACGTGTGCTGGGGACACTGTTTCTGCAGGGATTGAGGCTTCTGCTTTACACAAAAGTCTTTGTGGCCATAGAGAGCATCTTCTCTGCAGGTGCTGGTGGAGGAATCACCTGTAGGAACCCACAGAGATGCCTCCTGCCAACCCATGCAAAGCTATTTTAATTGCTTTTGGCTGTCTGCAACCAAAATTACATGAATTTTCCAAATTCATATCTCCCTCTTTTTCAATAATTTGTTTTACCTTTTTATTCTGAAGCCTGTTAGAGCCCTAAGGAAGCATCAGGGATTGCTTTGCTCTTGGTCAGTCTCTGGAACAGACCAGGTAGTGGCTTTATAGCAGAACAGCCCGTAGCCACAACAACATCCGGAGACCCCATCCTG
>NW_010423796.1:88219-91993 GCF_000710305.1 Buceros rhinoceros silvestris
GGAGACACAATCCTGATGCCTTCACAGAGTCATAGAATGGTTTGGGTTGGAAGGGACCTTGAAGATCAAAGGAGTCTTAAAGAGCTTTCCTCCCTGAGAGCAAAGGTTTGAAGGGAGACAAGAGGTGAAGAAGTGTGAACTTCACCCTGAGATACTAGACAGAAAGATCTTGATGGTTGAAACCAGACTTTGGAGGCTGGAGGATGGCATCCACTGGCCGCCCAGACAGTGTCCTGATAGCACGATCTGGATGGGGGCTTGGAGCACGCTGCAACCCGATTTGGAGGCAGCATTGAGCCGTTTAATTTTTTTATCCTTAAGTTAAGGGGTGTGTGTGGGGGGAGCAAATGACATCTTCTATTTGGGATTTTGTTCTGGCTAAAACAATAGCGCCCGGGAAGGCTCTTCTGCGCGGTCCTTTTGAAAGCTGAAGCTTTTAGGAGTTTAACATTATGAATACCTTGGGCTCAGTGGCATATGCAGAACAAATGTGAATCAAACACAAAAATAATTCCTTCAAGAATTTTATTTATTGATGTGGTAGCGCAATACTACACTGTTTACAATAGAGAGTTAAGTGGGATTTTGGGTTTGCTGGGAAGTTGTCAGCTTGCGGTCCTGAGCAAAATTTCTGCCTTTTGTGGGATGAAAGAATAAAAGCTATGTTCTTGAAATGGTTATTTATAAATGATTTGGAAGTTTGTTCCCTTTCCAGGCAGGGAATAGCCTGCCAGGATTGCGGTTACTGCGATGGTGAAATTTTGGATGTGAAAAAAAATCACAGAAGTCTGTTTGCATTAGAATAACAAGATAAAGAACCTCGCGGAGGCTTGCGGGGGACTCAAATGAAATGCAGTTGTGAACAGATTTCTTTCGCTCCCTTTCTCACGGGTAAGACGTTGGGGACCTTGAACCGAGTCTCTGAGCAGAGGCATCACTGGAAGAACAGAGACGATTGGAGACGTGAAGCTCGACCACCTCTTTGGGAGGGTGGTAGGACGTGCAGGAGCAGGGCAAAGCTGTGGAAATGGCCAGGTTCTGTTCTGTTTTGCTGCCATCAGGGTTTTTATGCAGATGCTGCAGTTTCAGTACTGTGCCAGGCTGTGCAGTTTTCTCTTCCGTCCCCTCCCTGGTCACCTTTGGTGTTTGCTCGCTGGATTCCAGCACTCTTGGCCATGCTTGGAGGTGGTATGTGTGAACGTGCAGCGCTGGCACTTGGGGGCCAGGAATGAAATCTGTGCCCAAAAGAAGATCATAAACAAATAATGCCTTTATTTATTTTTCATTCCTTGTCAGAGGCTTTTGATATAGTGCAAATTTGATGGAGAAACAGGGCTGCTGGGCAGTGGTTGCTTCCTTCTTCATAAGACCAGGGAATAACATGCACTGTCAGAGCTCAGGCAATGCTGCTGTCACACCCAGAACAGGTCCCCAGTACCCAGTGTGTCCTGTTCCCACTCCACTATGATAAACCTGATCCTACCTAACCCACTTTCTGCTCACGATGCAGATGAATAGAAGTCTGGGTTATCTATGAGGGTATGGGCAGGGGATGACCTGTGATGACACAGACGTGTTTGGAGGCCTTTTCATGGAATGAACACTGCAGAGAGGAATCGAGTGGGTTATGGAGCAGTTTATTGGCAATAAGTGGTTTTATGGAGTTAGTGGTTTGGTTTTGTCCAGCTATGGAAGGAGCCGGTGGCCTCCTCCAGATGGTCTCTCTTGCTGCAAGAGACCGATAGGTGGATTCCTTTCTGTGTGTCGTACATACCATGTGCTCATTCTTCCAAACCGAGGTTTGTGTTTGTGATGCTGACAGCAGAGGCCTGGACCTGCAAACTGGGAATGCACTTGCTCTGTGGCAGAGATCCTTGCTCATGGCAGCATGGAGAGCAGCAAGGTCTCGGAGCCCTGGGCAGAGTTTTGACTGATTTTCAGAGTCTCTGGAAAGAGAAATTGTCCAAGCGTTTGGACTTGGCAGAGAGGTCACGGTGTTGGATCTCTGCCCTTGGTACATTTTTCTTCTGAAGTGTTGATAATGATGCCCTCTTAGAGGGTGACATGATTATTTTTCTCATAGGTGGCTTTCGAAAGGCTCTGTTTGGTTTCAACCACAATTTCTCAAAGTGTTTTACAGCTTTTATTTTAAACACGAAAGCTTATCTACTCCTCGGTCCCCTGGTGGACATCAGCCATCAGTGGCTGCGATGCCAGCACGGAGGTTCAGTCTTCCACAGTGGTCTGGCACATGGGGCTAGAGTCTCATCAGTCTTCTTCCATCCCCTGATGTTGCATTGTGGGTGGTGTTACCCTTCCTGGAAAGTTCCTCCTCGGTCTGCTCATGTCATGCATGACAGAACTGAGTTTATTTCTGGTGCTGATCAGGGTTTAGTAGGACACCAAAACTATCTGAGAGAGCAAGCTGCCAGCTGCAGCCCAGCTGGGCTGTTTATTTGCTTTAGACTGGGTGTTTTTTCCCAGATCTATTTTGTTGTGAGCCTTGAGATTTGTATAAAATATGCGAAGATGGGGAAGACCCCTACGTGAACAGAGGAGGGAAGGGTTTAGGTTTGGGTCCTGTGCGTGCTGCTGCTCTCTCCTGGGGAGTGCTTTGCTACTCAGCAGCACGGTGGACTTGCTTGGATCTTGCACAAATTGTTGCAGAATATTGAGATGTTTGACCAGAAGCCTGTTATTGTGGTGTTTCTTATCTCTGAACTGCCTTGATCTCAGTAGAGAGCATGACTGTGCCACGAGGACTTCACAGTAGGGCTGGCGTCCCCTCCTCTGCCCTACTTTTCCCACCTATGGAACTGTCTGGTCCAGTGTGGTGACTCCAAAGCCTGCTTCCCCCAGGCTTGCTGGTCATGCGTCTGTAGCTTTGCTGGGATTAGGAGGCTCCTCGCCTCTGCTCCTTCCTCTCAGTGGGTGCAGAGTGGCTGTGCCCGTTGTGCTACAGGCAAGGACGGAGCCCACAGCAGCACACACCATGGCTGGCAGTGCCATATGGATGGGCTGGGCATTGAGAGCGGGGTTACAGGACTTGGTGCCTGCTTGTGCTTTTACGTGATGGCGTCCAGCAACCATGTGTGTATTTGGATGCTCACACCACTGCCTTATTTGAGCGTCATTGCTGGATCTATGGGTAGAGCCCGGTCGTTTGAAGTTCAACCAGGCCAAGTCCTGGGTCCTGCACCTGGGTCACAACAACCCCCTGCAATGCTCTAGGCTGGGGGAAGAGCAGCTGGAAACTGCCTGGGGAAAAGGACCTGGAGGTGTTGGTTGATATTGGCTGAAGAGAAACCAGCACTGAGCCCAGGTGGCCAAAAATGCCAATGGCATCCTGGCTTGTACTGGCACTGGTGTGGCTGGTAGCAGGACCAGGGCAGGGATTGTCTGTCCCCCTGTACTGGGGACGCTGGTGAGGCTGTACCTTGAATCCTGGGTTCAGTTTTGGGATCGCTTCTTCCAACAAGGACATTGAGGGGCTGGAGCATGTCCGGAGAAGAGCAATGGAGCTGGAGTAGGGACTGGTGCTCTGGATGTGCACTGAGGAGAGCTGAGGGACCTGGGGGGGGGGCCGGATTGAGCCTGGAGAAAATAAGGCTCAGGAGAGACCTTGCTTTTGACAACTCCTGACAGGAGGTTGGAGTGAGGAGGGGGTCAGTCTCTTCTCCCCGGGGACAAGTGACAGGAGGAGAGGAACCGGCCTCCAGTTGCCCCAGGGGAGGTTGAGGTTGTCCCTGAGGAGCCGTTTCTGTCCCGTTGGGG
>NW_010423796.1:92009-96667 GCF_000710305.1 Buceros rhinoceros silvestris
CCTTGCTTTTGACAACTCCTGACAGGAGGTTGGAGTGAGGAGGGGGTCAGTCTCTTTTTCCCAGGAATGAGTGCCATGATGAGAGGAACTGGCCTCCAGCTGCTCCAGAGAAGCTTGAGGTTGTTCCTGAGGCACAATTTCTTCCCCGTTGGGGTTGTGCAGGCCTGTCCCAGGCTGCGCAGGGCAGCGTCCCCACCCCTGGAGGGGTTGACTGTGTGGAGGTGGTGCTGAGGGACAGGGTTAGTGGTGACCTGACAGTGCTGGGGGAACGGTTGGGTTTTCGATGAGCTTAAAGGTCTTTTCCAAAAAAAATAATTCTGTGATCACTGGGGCTTGTCTGAACCAACAGTGCTCATTGATAGAATCCCCTCTTGTTCAGAGCAGGAGGAACCCTCGTGTCCTCACTGCCATGCATGTCTCCGAGGGGCATGATGAATGACCAGCAAGGCGGGCAGCGAGGCTCCTAAGTGGCGTGGGTTTGGTTTAAGTTGTGCAAGAATGCACTGGTGACAGATGCCAACTATTTGTTTACTTCTTTTGAGATCTAACATAATGAGTTTGTTTACGAAGATCCAGATAGACCAGAAGGAACCTATTTGATTATTTAGAGAACACAATCTCTCCAGCCATTGCTTATACAACGGACTGACCTGGGTAGCTTTTGCACCCTTGGGTTTGTTTTTTTTTTTTATTAAAAACCCCTGAACCCTGTTCTTCCCATCCCACAGAATTACTGGATTGTCTCACCATTTGTTGTTGATTCTCTGTTAAATTCTTGTGGATCGTTTTAAGTGTATAATTTGTAGTAGTGCTCTGTGTTGTTGTGGACCAAGCAAGACACTAATAACAGTACACGTGTGGTGACTGAGAAGATGAACAACCTGCAGAATTGGGTCAGCAGCCTGGGCAGGGCTTGGAGAGAAGAGCTTGGTGCGGGTTCAAGGGCAAGAGAGCTGTGAACAAAGCTCCTTGAGATTTTGTTTAAGTGCTGAAGGACACAACTGAATTTAAAAAAGGCCGTGTTTCCCATAATTTTGTCTGTTACAGCATCCCAGACTGGTGGGGCTGGCAGGGACCTCTGGGGATTACCCAGTCCAACCCCTCCCTGCTAGAGCAGGGTCACCAGAGCAGGGTGTCCAGGATGGCGTCCAGGCGAGTTTGGGGTCTCTCCAGAGCAGGAGACTCCACAACCTCTCCGGGCAGCCTGGGCCAGGGCTCCCTCACTCCAAAGAAGTTTCTCCTCCTGCTCAGCTGGAACTTCCCGGGTTCCAGTTTGTGCCCATTGCCCCCTGTCCTGTCACTGGGCACCACTGGGCAGAGTCTGGCCCATCCTCCTGACCCCACTTTAGCTGTTGATCACACTGAGGTGGTCCTCTCTCATGCTGCTCTTCTCCAGCTGAACAGCCCCAGGGCTCTCAGCCTTTCCTCAGCACAGAGATGCTCCAGCCCCTCCTCATCCTCGTCCTCATTCTTGTAGCCTCCGCTGGACTGTCCCCAGTAGCTCCTTCTCTCTCTGGAACTGGAGAGCTAATGTTGTCATATTGTTGGGTGATGCAAGTTTGAAAATACCCCTGGCTGCTGTTTGTGGAGGAATATATATTGCATTTCTTTTTTAAGAAGTAAGGACACTGGCCATGTGCTGCTTGCAGAAAGTTTTGCTGTAGTTCCCACAGTTTCTGATCACCATCTGACTGTGGCTTCACCAGAAGCTGTACAAATCCTTATAAAAGTTAGATATAGGATAAACCTTTTGAGTATGCGAAGAGTTTTGAGCCCTGTCTCACCCATTGTCTCTGTGCAGCTATATTTCCCTGCCATCCCCACTGATCTGAAATCCTCTGAAGTTCTTAGGCTCAGTTTAACGTGGTGGAAATATCTTCAATGTGTCTCTTGTTGCATTTTTATTGTCTTTATTATTCTTATTTTAATGTCTTCTATTTCTAAGGAATCTGAAGCCTCTCAGATTAACAGAGAACTGTCCCTGGATTTTGGGACTAGAGGAACTATTTTTACTGCCACTGTGTTAACATCTGCGCCCTTCTTGCGATAGGAGTGGACTTTATAGGATGCCTTGGTTGTCTCAATTCTCACTGGCTGTATTTGTCCATGGATACATTATTATCAGATCCAGGGGATGAGGTGGTACCCATCCTTTGGTGTCCTTTTGGGTCTTGTCTTATGCCTCTCATGGGTCTCCTGGAGCCAAGCGATGCTACTTGTATGGCCTCTACTACAGCTGCTGGCAAAGGGAGGCAATATCTCCTCCTTTCTTCTGACCAAGAGCTGCCTCCTTCCTCCTTTTGAGTGTGTCAGAACAGAGTTTTGGTGCATGTGTCTTCACCGGGATCTGTTCTTCACTGACCCAACCTTGTATAGGTGGACTGGAGCAGGTCGTCTCCGCATCTCAATGGTCTTATGATCTGTGGCTTGCAGGAGAGTCTTATGTGCAGTTTTTCCTTCTGCTGTTGGGTGGTGAATGTAGTTAGACTTCATGGTACATGGTGGACAGGACTGGACTGCATGGGACATTGTACGGAGGACCCAAGGGTGTTGCGATGGATACCAGCTGCCTGGTATCATGTTTATGTAGACTTGGGATCCTACCACGATGTCATTGCATAGCTTGATGTTGCTTTCTGGCGACAGTGTGTGTAGGGAGGAGGAGACTCCATTCCAAACCCTGCTGACTCTGGGTACAGAAGGTTGGCAGTGTCCTGTTGATCAGTTTTGAAATACGGTCTTGCAAGACACTGAAATGCTCTTGCCTATTGTTGCCTCGACTTCTGTTTATCCCCTTCCTGTGGCTTTTAAAAATCTCATCATCCCACTAAATTGTCTGACCCTTTACTTCGCCCTTGTCCTGCTCTTGTGTCAGTCCTCCTGGGAGGAAGCTGGAAAGCCAATCTTTTGTCTTTTTATCATATTAGTTCACTGATCATTGTTTATTTCTCTCAGTTTTCATCTGTTTGCTAACATTTGCCTATTGTAGCTGCCTCCTAAATACAGAAACCTTCTCTAAGCCTTTAAATTCCTAATTGGTGGCAGGGTTGAATTGCTACAAACAGTTGTTCCAGGGGAGCTGGCCCATGTCCCAACAGCAGTGCAAACCTTGACTTTAGAAGGGTTGATATGAAGAGAAACTTCCCTGGTATTTATGAAAGGAGAGCACTAGTTTTTTGGGTTCTGCCTTGGTGATGGGAAACTTGAGGCAGGTGCTCACCACTGGCTCCTGTACTGCACTTGTAAGATTATAAACCAGAAAATAGAACCTAGGGAACCTAGAACCTGGGAAAAAATGGTCTGTGCTGAGTTGGCAGGGGTGAGAGGCGGGTGGTGGTGTGGCTGAAGGCGCCTGTTTGAAGAGCACCTTTGAAGATGCCACCATCGGGAACCAGCTGCTGACCTGAAAGAGCAGGAACAGCCCCTCTCCTGGGGAGTTTGATTTAGTTTCAGACTAAATCATGGTGGGGCACGCCGAGATGGAGACAGTAGTACCATTGAACCGGGTTAGCTACAAGGTCACCGCTTGGCTTTTTTAGGAGCTGATTCTGTTTCTGTTTTTAATAATCGCTCCTATTGCATAACTTTAAATGTTTTCCTGTTTTGATGTCTATTAAAACTATGAATTGCAGAAAAGCGACCTGGTGCAGCAGCTTGTGCACAGAGCACGGATTGACTTCTGTGTTCGCTTATGTAACTCTACATATTTATGGGTAAAATCACTCAATCGTTCTGGGCTTCGGTGTTCCCATCAGGATTGGCCAAGGACAAGCAAGGAGAGGTGGCTGATGGGAGAACGAGGAGTTTGTGCTAAGGAAGGGAAAGGTCAAGGAAGGAGGCCGGGACAGAAGAAACCACAGCAGAAAGAAGTAAAATAAGAGAGCAGGAAGGCTGCCGTACGTTTTTTAGGAAGCTGTTGCCAAACCTCAGTCTGCATCTCTTGGCTACCAAAAAAGGTATCTGTTATAAATGAAAAACATCATCGCTGTCATTGTATTTATCTTGGAAGAGCTGTCCAGGAAAGGTTGGTTACCATACCTTGCATCTTGCACCCCGCTGATTCTGATGACTTGTAGTAGCTCAGAACTTTTCCCCTCCAGCTTGGAAAGCAGCTTTATCTCCTTCTTTCCCAGGAATTTTATTCCTCTTGTACCACTTTCTTCTTTTATCTTGTACCTTTAAAAAATCGTATTGCAGTCTCGCAGAAAGAATTTACTTTCTTGGTGTCTAAATTCTAACTTATTCTTGGAGCAGGACTCAGAGCTACTAATATTTGCTGCAGAGCTGTCTCTAGGATTTGCTGCAGAAATATCTATAGTATCTTCTGTTACTACCTTTGATGATCACACCTTGCACTAGAGCAGACTCAGGATGCTCGCATGGTTTTGCTTGCTGGTTCTGCAGTGGGGCCATACCCTTTGGCAAAGGAAAATGGTTTCCTAATGCCTTCAGCTATATGTCCAGGACCACAGTCTCTGAGCATATTTGTAGAGCATCACTCCAGCGCAGGAGCTGCTTAAGTGGTGCAGAACCTCTTTGGAGTTTGGATCACCAGCTTGGAAATGGACTTGGATGAACAGAGCACCACTGAAGGTGGTGAGGCCATGAAGACCATCTTGGAGGATGAAGACCTAGCAACCTGGCTTTGTGCTACAGCA
>NW_010423796.1:96776-98912 GCF_000710305.1 Buceros rhinoceros silvestris
TAACCTGCACTGTCCATGGCCTTGTCGAGGGATCTAGTATGTGGGTGATGACAACTGCAGGGGATTGTGTTGGAGGGGCTTTAGAATTTTAAAACAGCTTTGACAAAAATGTGTGGCAGAGAAAAGGCCCTCGTGTCCTCCTGCAGACTCATTGCTCAGCATTAGTCCTTTTTAGTATTCCAAAAGGATAAAAAAAGAAGCTGTTCATTTAATTCCCTTCCTTTGAAGAGCCAAAACCAACAGTGTAAAACCAGACGCATGTCAGGGAAGAAGCCTTTTCAACCCCTTGCCCCCCTCTAGGAAAGATGTGATTGTTGACATTTTCTGTTGGGTTTCTATTGGTAACCTAGCTATCCCAAACCAGAGCAAAATTAACAAATTAACCTCGGGACATGTTACACACATGTGTCTCACCATTGGGGAAATCGAAGGCATTCGCTGCAGAATTGCTATTTTTAAGAGCAGCACGCGGAGTGACACAGCTGGGGAGAAGTTGTTCTTTGCTGGCTGCGATGGGCAAGCTGGCAGCGATAAGCTGACAGGAAGCCCACGGAAAGTTTTCCTTCAAGTGATCCCGACTGCTTTTCATGATTGCTTCTGTTTTTCCTGTCCTTGCGTGACCTTGTGTTGACCTTGCTTTGTGATGCCACAACCTCTCCGTGGTAATCATGCGGGAGCCTCACTCCAAGAAGGATGTCAAGGGCTGGAGCATGTCCAGAGAAGGTCAATGAAGCTGGAGCAGGATCTTGAGCACAAGTGCACTGAGGAGCAGCTGAGGGACCTGGGAGGGTTGAGCCTGGAGAAAAGGAGGCTCAAGGGAGACCTTCTGGCTCTCCACAACTCCCTGACAGGAGGTTGGAGCGAGGTGGGGGTTGGTCTGTTCTACCCAGGAACAAGTGACAGGACGAGAGGAACCAGTCTCCAATTGTTCGAGGGGAGGTTGAGGTTGTCCCTGAGGAACCATTTCTTCCCCGTTGGGGTTGTGCAGGGCTGTCCCAGGCTGCCCAGGGCAGTGGTGGAGTCCCCATCCCTGGAGCGGTTGATCAGCCGTGTGGAGGTGGTGCTGAGGGCCACGAGGTAGTGGGGACCTGGCAGCGCTGCTTTGACAGTTAAACTCGAGGAATTTGAAGATCTTTTCCAGCCAAAATGATTCTGTGATTCTATGAAATTAGAGTCCATGTGAATTGTCCTTCTGCATGGTGTTGGCAGCTTCATGGAGTCATGCAAGCAGAGCAGTGGAGGGACAGGATGGATGAGGAGGACGTGGAAGGGCAACCACAGGTAGCTACTGGCTTGCTTTGGGCATTGACGGTGGTGGGCAAGAAGTGGTGTTACCTTTCTTCTCTCCGTTCTCCTTACATTGTGCCATTGTGGGGAAACCAAGTGGATTTGGCTGGAAAATGTACTTGGGGTGGGAGAAGGTCTTAATAGATTGGGTGTTGTCTTTGGTCAGGTTCATCATACAAACTGGCCCAGCTTTGATGCGAGTGGAGGGCTCCCCACTACTCTGGTTTGGTTCTGATTCTTCTGATTTAAATTAACTTTCAAGCCTGAACAGCTACCCATCTGCCTGAGGCTTGAGGTCAAGTCTGGGGAAGTCCTTCCAGAAACCCCTTTCTCCTTAAGAGTACTTCTACCCTTGGATCATCTTCCATTGGTGCTGCCAGGTGATTTTTGGTTTTAAAAGCAAGCCTGTCTTGGGAAATGCTAAGACTTTTCGGAACAAATGAATGCTGACACGTGATATGGTGAGGTTTGGAGGAAGGAAGGAAGGAAGTCTGTCGTGAGGTGCCGTGTATGTCTTGACGTTATATAGGTGCTTGACTTCTCGATATATGAATTACTTGCTTTTTCCTCTGTTTTCAAAGCTTAAAAATTATAGAGGAGGGGAAAAAAACCCAGCATATGACTGTAGAAATGCCAAGAGGAATAACTGAGGAGGAATAATTTCAGTAGTTACTGATCTTCCAGAGTGATGATAAGGCTCTGTTGTAACACCGAATGGTTCTGAGATGTCTTAGAGAAGAGGAAACCTTGTGAGAGTCTTCTCCTCTCACCTAGGTCTAACTGGAAGTGTAGGACTGTCCTGGCACCACCCTCTTCTGCAGTACTTAAGCCAAATTCTGTGCCGAGTCT
>NW_010423796.1:99006-100630 GCF_000710305.1 Buceros rhinoceros silvestris
CTGCTGAAATTAATTATATTTAGCCTTACAAATTTGAAGGCAATAGTTGAGGCTGTGCTTAAGTTACGATGTCACTGTCACCAGGAGACTTTTCTAAGAAGTTTGACATTTCTCGCAATGGTGTGGACCTGAAGCTGTGGTAAGCGGCGTGGTGGTCACTGAGGAGGCTGCTTTTGTCTGGCATCCTAAGGATTTTCTTGAAAGCTTTCCAGTTTGCTGATGCCTCGGTAGCTGTTAGACCGGAGAACTGCTGGGTGTTAGACCTGGGACTTCAGAAGCAACACTGCTGGCTTGCAGGGGCCGGAGAGCCCTGGTGTGAGAGAATCAATTAAAAAAAGAAAATTAAAAATGAATCTTGGGTCAATTAGACCTTTTCAGAATTAGCTTTTACAGCATAAATATCTGTAAATCCCCTCTGATTTCTGAAAAGGAGTCGCCACTGTCCGAAAGGCAAATGAATGTTTGAATCATGAAGGATAAACTGGGAATGGTTCAGCTGAACAAATAATGCCTCCTTATAAACCAGAGCACAATAACACACAGAGGACTGGAAAAACATGGCAGTGACCAAGAAAAACACAGTTGCATCCATATTAATTTTTCATTTTTGGTTAGAAGAGAAACCATAAGTCACTATTAAACTGTATTTCAAAACTTTATATTCTTTTTAATGCCTCGATAGAGCAAACCATGACCATTTCGGAAAGTGCTTAAGTCACCTTTAGGGGAAACTAAACACATGCTCGAAGCAGAGTTCGCTCCTAAGCGCGTTGCGGATTCCAACATCCCAAATTACTGAGGCTTGCTGGAAAAGAGCTTAAATTTGGCAGTGGATTGAAATATTCTTTTAGCAAGCAGAAAGAGCAGAAGAAAAATTTCCACTGTGTTCTTAAACTATGGAAGAATATTGTTTTATAGGGAGCTTTTATTGCATTGTCTGCAGCCTGAGAAAATCCAGAACAGCAGAATCACAAATAAGCGGTAGGGATAGTAGTTGGATTTTTATAATTCTTCATGTCAGTCTGACCATAATATATAGAGTGCACACAGTGTGATTTTAAAAACAAGGTCCCTCGCAGCTTTAAATAATTATTTGAATTAAAAGAAAAATTCAACCAGCTTTCTTCCATCTCGCTTACTCAGTCCGTGTGGGGTGGGCAGTGGGGATTAGTGGTGCAGGGTGTGAGACAGGGAACGAAGCTCTTACTCTGCTCTTCTTGCCTGAGATTCAAGCTTCCCTAGTGGGTTTTTCTCACTTAAAAAAAAGAAACAGCTTCTCCGTAATAGGGATGTGTTTACAGGAACCCTGCGTGCAAGACTTCGGGGCTCCAGTTCAGGCTGTCAGAAGATGTGAAAGCATCAGCGGTTGTGACAGAGTTGGGAGCAGTGAGAGCTTGGAGGTGCTCTGGTCGAGAAATGAAAGACTGGTGAACTGTAGAGAAGCTTTGAGGGGTGGGGAAAGGGGAGAAGTTTGGATATTTGGGGAGGGCAGTGTTCAGTGGATGGGGTTGATGGTTTGTATTGTGCCAAGCTCCCCGGCTCTGCTGGCAGGGGCCCGCCGCAGCGGGGGGGGGAGAGGCAGACCCTCTGGATGCGGATAGGCAGGGGTTTTCCGGGTTTGGCA
>NW_010423796.1:100799-110801 GCF_000710305.1 Buceros rhinoceros silvestris
GGGCAGAGGCAGACCCTCTGGATGCTGATAGCGAGAGATTCTCTGAGTCTGCACACTGCCAAGATGTGTCTGGAGGGAAAGTTCAAACCATTGGCTTCCTTCTGGTTCAGGGCAGGGGACCAGGAGCAGGGGGGTCGGGCTGCTGACAGAGCCTGTAATGAGATCTGGGTCATCGGTGCTGCTCCTGCCTTCCTGAGGGGCTCGTTGAGGAGGCCCTCTGGATGCTGATAGCGAGAGATTCTCTGAGTCTGCACACTGCCAAGATGTGTCTGGAGGGAAAGTTCAAACCATTGGCTTCCTTCTGGTTCAGGGCAGGGGACCAGGAGCAGGGGGGTCGGGCTGCTGACAGAGCCTGTAATGAGATCTGGGTCATCGGTGCTGCTCCTGCCTTCCTGAGGGGCTCGTTGAGGAGGTTTCTATCAAGGCAGCCCGCTGGTTCTCTGGGGGGATGGCCCCATCTAGAACACACAGCTCTTAAGCAGTGAGAATCTGATTTTTTGGAGTGGCGTCAGAGTTTAGTGGTGCCTCTGCCTTTGACCTGGGATGATGGAGGAAAATTTTCTGAAGGGAAATAGATGAAATCAGGGCTGCCTCCTGTTCCTCTGCATCGAGTGTGGCACATGGGATCGATTCCAGAGCAGCCAGAGCACGTGTGCACAGACGCTTCTCAGGGCTGCGCGCCTTGGGCGAAAGCATCGCTCCAGATTGCACTTAAAGGAGCATCTTTATATGTTTATGGTGCCACACACAGACCAGTTAAGAGCCTTTTCCAGGCAGTTCTGGGAGCTTGGATGTCTGCAGCTGTCTTAGAAAAAGTGTCACTGCCTCTGGATCTTTGTTCTATGGAGATGCACAAGCTGAGATAGAGTTCTTCGTACCAACCCCAAATGTCAAGGATTTGCTCACTGTTCCCCCAGTCTCCGCTGCCTCTGGCTACGAAGTGATGAGTGAGACAGTAGCCTTACTGGGAAAGAGCAGCAAGGTGTGCAGCAGATTTCTGGCTCTTTGCTTGCTTCTCAGCTGCTTGGCTGCCTTTTTAAGTCAAAAGGCTTGTGGGTTTTTTGCCCTTTTTTTTTTTTTGCTTCTCCAGCTGTTAGTCCATTTGTCTAAACTCAATTTGACATTGCTCCTGCCAGCAAATGTTCCCCGTCACTCGGGAACTTGATATTTAGCAGCTATGGGCCTGTCTCTCTTGCTCTTTACTTGGACAGCACGTAGGCAACTGTGTCCTCTCCTTCCCGTCCATGTGACAGCTGCCAAGTAGCAGTAGACAAGCTTTCCACCCTGTAAGATGAAGCAGCCTCTGAAACCTCAAGAACATCTGCTTTGCTAACATAAGCAAGAGGTACAGGTGAGCTCCTTAGCTAAAAAACCCTGCCCTGGGAGCTCTCTCCCTAAAGCATTTTGCTTGTGGAGTGGTGGGAAGTTTGATCAGATAGGTCCTTTCCAGCCACTTTGTTATGGGCTTTTGTAGAATCAGAGAATCGCAGAATGGTTTGGGTTGGAAAGGATCTAAAAGATCATCTAGTTCCAACTCCCTGCCCTGGGCAGGGACACCTTCCATAGAGCAGGTTGATCAGAGCCCCACCAAACCTGGCCTTGAACTTGAACACTGCCAGGGTGGAGGTGAAGTCTTTCTGAAGACTTCAGGAGAGGTTTTCCCAGCCCGAGTTTATCCACAAACCTCCCGGTGATAGAAAGATCACGTAGAAAAGACTGGAGGTTGTTAATAGGTTGAAGAGATGGCTTGAAGCACGGTGGGGCACAACCATTTGGGAGCCTGCACGGGTGCAAGATGCTGAGCAGAGGGCTGGAGCTGCCCTCCCCTGTGTGTCTCATTTTGCAGCTCTTTAGCCTGTCGGTTTTTAATGTGGCAACAAAGAGACCTGGGCAGAATGAAGTCAATGAACTCTGAGATCTTATTCACTCCTGTGTGCTGGGAAAAGCGCTTTGCTGCTCTGCAGCTCACACTTTCAGCATGCGTCTGGAGCTGTAGCTCGCTCTCATGTGAAGCAGCTTCTGGGAATGCAAAGATATGAAAGCTGCCGTCCAACATCTACATCAGATTGCAATAAATTTTTATTCCTTCTCCTATTTCTCACTTCTGAAGTTGGGAACAAAAACAACTTCGTATAAATTATGTTCCTAAAGGAGACTTAACTTCCTACTTTGCTATTTATAGATGGCTGTTTCTTCATGCATATGGATAGCAGCTTTATTTTCTCATCTTCAGTAGCTTCTGTTTGATCTTGTGGGTGCTTCTTGTGCATCTTCAAGAAACGTGGCTAAATAGTTTATCCATTCAAGACTCGGAAGAGAAAGTTTAAAATGATGTCTGGAGTACCTTAGACTCAGGCCTACGTGAGGCTTCAGAAATCCAGCTGAGGGTCTGCATGGAACACTAGTGCTACCTGGTTTTGTTATTGTCTTCCAAGGATGTTAAAAACCAGAAGGCTGATCATGGAAAGGTACATATAATCCCAGTAATACAGGAGCCAACTGGGATTGTTGATTTAGGACATTAAGGTATGCCTCTCTAGGTTAGTCTGAGTCCAGTTTAGAAATTACTGTTATACTCAGTTTTTCACCCTTGTATCCATCGGTAGAGCTTGAGGTTTTGTGAGACCTTGTTTTCCCAGCTAATTTGAACAAAAGCCAACCAGATTTGGGTGCAGCATTTTTGCTGCTGTAGTGATGTAGGCTGAGTGACCTCACTGCCAAATGGCAGCTCAGAAGACTGGCAGAGTCATTTATGGTTTAGCTTGGTCCAGAAGATGCCATGAGGAGAAAAACATAGTATTTGTTGGCTTTGAACACAAGAATGCATTTAGGTAAATGGTTGTGACTTAATTAATGGCACTTTTGTATTTGTGTACAAGAGGGAGTCAGGCAGTCAAAGAATCACAGAATTGTTTAGGTTGGAAGAGACCGTTAAGCTCATTGAGGCCAACTGTTCTCCCAGCACTGCCAGGTCCCCGCTGACCCCTGGCCCTTAGCTCCACCTCCACATGGCTGGTCAACCCCTCCAGGGATGGGGACTCCACCACTGCCCTGGGCAGCCTGGGACAGGCCTGCACAACCCCAACGGGGAAGAAATGGTTCCTCAGGGCCAACCTCAGTGTCTCCTGGCCCAACCTGAGGCCATTCCCTCTTCTCCTGTTGCTTGTTCCTGGGGAGAAGAGACCGACCCCCACCTCGTTCCAGCTTCCTGTCAGGGAGTTGTGGAGAGCCAGAAGGTCTCCCCTGAGCCTCCTTTTCTCCAGCCTATCCCCCACCCCAGGTCCTTCAGCCATTCCTCATAAGACTTGTAAGTGTCCGGAGGGAAACTCCTCTCCTGCAGTGAATGAAGCTCCAGCCCTTATTTACCTGGTATTTGACCCTTTACTGTTTCTGTCTCAGGGTAAATCAGCGTGTTCTTGCCATAGACTGGGTGTCTTTGCAGCACGTTTGAGGCAAGATGAATTCAAAACTGATGTTGCAGAAGAAATTGCCTCTTCCAGAAGTCAGGGGAAGGAGTTGGCCTCATTGGCCATTTGATCTTTTTTTCTGGCATCTAGAAGTAGTGTGGAACAGCTTGGATCCTTTCCAGAGCGTAGCTACATGTCCAGCCAAAGGGTCGAGCCTGCAATACCCCGTTAGCATGTTTGAGAATGTTTGGGAAATGTTTCCTTACCCAGCAACTGTTATTATCACCTCCCGGGCTTTAAATCTTCCTTAGGCTTCTTGGTTTTACCCAGACTGAACTCTTGCAGGAGGGATTGGTTTGCTTCCCATGTTAGGGGAGGTCTCCTGGTGATTGCCATGTCCATGCAGAGGTGGGTTTTTGATTGGAAGGTTTTCTAGGTTATTACATCTTTTTTTAAAAGAAGACAGATACTTTTGTTCAGCAGTTGCAGTGTCAGCTTCTAGAGTGTATTTGGGAAATAATACTTTCTTTGTTAAAATATCACAGACTGGTGGGGTTGGCAGGAACCTCTGGGGATCACACAGTCCAGCCACCCTGATAGAGCAGGGTCACCAGGGCAGGGTGACCAGGATGGCATCCAGGTGGGTTTAGGGTCTCTCCAGAGCAGGAGGCTCCAGAGCCCCTCTGGGCAGCCTGAGCCAGGGCTCCCTCACCCTCACTCCTAAGAAGTTTCTCCTCCTCCTCAGCTGGAACTCCCCAGGTTCCAGTTTGTGCCCATTGCCCCTTGTCCTGTCACTGGGCACCCCTGGGCAGAGTCTGGCCCATCCTCCTGACCCCACTTTAGCTGTTGATCACACTGAGGAGGTCCCCTCTCAGCCATCTCTTCTCCAGCTGAACAGCCCCAGGGCTCTCAGCCTTTCCTCAGCACAGAGATGCTCCAGCCCCTCCTCATCCTCACAGCCTCTGCTGGACTCTCTCCAGTAGCTCCTTGTCTCTCTGGAACTGGGGAGCCCAGCACTGGACCCAGGACTCTTGATGTGGCCTCACTAGGGCAGAGCAGAGAGGGAGGAGACCCTGCCTTGACCACGCTCTTCTTTAGTGCACCCAAGAGATCATTGGTCGTCTTGGCCACAAGAGCCCATTGGTGGCTCATGGGGAACTTGTCCACCAGGACTCCCAAGTCCTTCTCCCCAGAGCTGCTTTCCAGAAACCAGTTGTAAGTATGACGTTTTACACCCTCAAAACAATTAAAACATCGAGGGGGAAGAAGCACCCCACCATCTACTCAACTAAAGCATTTGGTGCTGGAGTCACTTCCTCACACACCCACCTCACATCTAAATCAGCAAAGTTCACTGGCACACAAATATTTCTCAGCTGAGGATGCAAAGACATTTTGTAGTCACACGTATGCTCAGGACCACCAGGAAAAAACTCACCCAAAGCTCTGCTCAAGGCAGCCATTTGCAGCCAGCTGCTGTAGTCACGTCTAGAAAAGGCTCAGTCCATGGCTGTCTGTCCTTCTTCTGCCTCCAACTTTGGCTTCAGTACAACAGTCATCTCTCCCTATGGGGTGGCCTCAGTCCCAGCCTCTTTACCATGTTCATGTTTTCTGGCCCAGCCTCGGGAATAAACCAATATTTCTTTAGCCACCATTCATTTTTCTGATGGTTATCTGGTGCTAATCCTACTCACAGTCCACTGAAACTTGATGTGAATTGATATTAACTATGAAGGTAACAGCAGATCTAAGGGCCTGAGAGTCCAGCAGGACTTCCTGACAGTTCAGAAATTGTGCTGCAGGTTCCCTCAGAGGGGTGAATGTCAAGACTCCTCAAAAAGCCACACTACCTTAACTGAAGAGCCTCATGAATTATGATCAAGACTAGATCACCACATTTACAGATCCACTTCTATCAAGTAACCAAGTCAACCGTTGGTGCAGCTACAAATTACTTCATAATTCACTTTTTCAGCTCTCACTAAATTGTAACAAATTTTGACCAGTGTCCCAAGCCTCAAAGTGCAGGACACTTTAAATGACATTTATTTTCCTTGAAGTTCTGCAGCTCTATTTCTACACTGTCCTTTTTCAAGAAAATGAGGAGTACGTCATGATCTTCCATCTGGAAAGCTCAGGCCAAAATCCTCTCCGCATCCCCCTGGCCGCATCTCAACCTCTTCTTCTGCGTTGAACGTATGATCCAGTTTGGAAGAAACTAAAGGACCCAAAGAGCCCAGAGGTTCTCAGGAGAAGAGGGAAGGGGTTGTCCTGCCATGGATTACATTGCTATGTTGTTAATTACGTCGAGCCAGTTTTCTATTGAGATTACAGGCTGCGATGCTGCCGTTGTAACCTCTGAAGTCTCTCCAAAACCTTCTTTCACTGCTGCTAGCTTAGCGCTCTTGGTTGAGCCCCAAGCTGTGGAAATTTGGGCTGTGTTTTGATCAAAGCCCTCCTTGCGTTCCGTGCAAATTTCAACGCTTGTGGTCGCTGGGTTCCCTCGCCAAGCTCGAGCCGTCGCCTTTCAACACCCGTCGCTCCCTGCCTCTTTCAAGGGGTGATTAGGCACGGCTCTCAAGCAAAGCTGGTATTTAAGAAGTTGTTTGAAGGCCTGGGACAGGGTTTTACATAATAATAATGACTTTGTTTAATTAGGCTCTGCAAAATGTTTCAATTTTAGATCAAAACGTTCAACTTTTTATTGCCCTTCTCAGAGACGCATCTATATTGAAGGAACCATGAAAAAAATTCCAGAAGCAATGGGCTCACAGAGAACCACTTCAGAAGGATGCACTTCAACCCCCCAAAGATCCCTGTATCTCCACGCATAGGGGCTTCTCAGCAAAGCACAACTCTCATCTCCAAGAACAGAGCCTTTGTTAACAAAGTCAGAGCATCGTCACCTCATCCTGCCAGCAGCCTGAAGACCAAATCAAACCCATCCATCACTGACAGGGAGAGAACTAACACAGCTTCCTTTGACTAAATCACAATAAATCTGGTTCTTCCAAGCACAGTGTTCGAATGAGACACACAAAGGAAAAGCCATAACAACCTACCGCACCACACAACCGGGGAATTCTCTTAATGAAAGAAACCAAACCACTCAGAGTCATTTCTAATCTACATAAGAACAGACTTTCTCTCGAGAAATAAAATTTCAAGCTTTTTCAATTGTGTTACTGTTCAACACAGAATATTTCCTTAAATGCAGGATTATAAAGCAAAATACTCCTAGGAAAGCATTTTCCCCTTGGCATTAAGTCACAGATAAGGTTTCTGACTAAAAAAAGGTATCAACCATACTTATAGCCATTCTCTATCAATTTGTGCACACATGTCCCACGGATGAACGAGCATGGCTGTGCTGTGTGGCGTAAGAGATGCGGCTTCCTCCTTCTGAACTGTCCCAAAGGACCAGGTTCTGCTGATATGGACCTGGGACTCCTGGTGAACAACAAGTTCCCCGTGAGCCAGCAATGGGCTCTTGTGGCCAAGAAGACCAATGATCTCTTAGAAGAAGAATGAAGAAGAGTGTGACCAGCAGGTCGAGGGAGGTTCTTCTCCATCTCTGCTGTGCCCCAGTGAGGCCACATCAAGAGTCCTGGGTCCAGTGCTGGGCTCCCCAGTTCCAGAGAGACAAGGAGCTACTGGAGAGAGTCCAGCAGAAGCTGTGAGGATGAGGAGGGGCTGGAGCATCTCTGTGCTGAGGAAAGGCTGAGAGCCCTGGGGCTGTTCAGCTGGAGAAGAGAAGGCTGAGAGGGGACCTCCTCAGTGTGATCAACAGCTAAAGGGGGGTCAGGAGGATGGGCCAGACTCTGCCCAGTGGTGCCCAGTGACAGGACAAGGGGCAACGGGCACAAACTGGAACCCGGGAAGTTCCAGCTGAGGAGGAGGAGAAACTTCTTTGGTGTGAGGGTGAGGGAGCCCTGGCCCAGGCTGCCCAGAGGGGCTCTGGAGTCTCCTGCTCTGGAGAGACCCCGAACGTGCCTGGATGCCACACTGGTCACCCTGCTCTGATGACCCTGCTCTATCAGGGAGGGGTTGGACTGGGTGATCCCCGGGGGCCCCTGCCAGTCCACCTCCATCTGGTATTCTGGGATTTGAATTTCTGAAGCAGATATTCAGGTTTTTGGACTTTCAGATGTTAATGTTTAGTGTTTAATGGGCAGAACTGGATCTAGCAGTCAGGCCATGCCCACTGCTTCGAGAGCAGCATATACTGCTCAATCAGTAAACTATCCCCGTCTGTGCATCTGCAGTGAGGAACATTTAATTAATACTTAAGCAATTATCTTGACATGTTAGTCGAACTCAGAACAATACTATCTTCCCAGTTAGTGTTGTGGTAGCCAGATAGTAAGGCAGAGTGTTATTATGGGCTTGGCTTGCCACTCTTGAGGTTCCTGGCAGGTAATCAGTGTATTTTTCCCATTTGGAGCTTTGGATTTCAGTGTTCTGGGAATTAGACCCGCAGTGATATCCAGGAGAAGTTTCAGTGTGAATGGAAGCCTTTTTTTTGTTTTTTTCTTCATTCTTGCTAAGAAATATTTCTAGCTTTTGCCAAATACCAGGATGCAAATAGAAATATATATGCTATAGGGTGTGTTTGGCCACAGCTTTGGAAAGCTAAACCAGGCAGGAAGCTTTCCAGAACTTAATGTAGACTCCTATGATTTGGTGAAACACACTGTGTTGGTAACCTCAATGTTGTCCTCTGGAATTACTGCTGCTTTTGGTCACCTCCCACTGCGCACAAGCCTACAAGGCTGATAGCCGTTGACAGTGGTGATCTACGGTGGGTTCAGTAGGTGGGTCTGGTCTGCTGAGGCTCTGTGCAGTCTAAAACCAGAAGTAATGAGTTGCAAATGGCAAAGGAGATCTTCTCCTGCTAACATCCCTCATCCTGTGCCCACTTTGCAGCTCGCATATTAAGGTTGGTATTTTTTCTCTGCTCTGGAGCGTTGACTCTTGGTGAAGGGTTGCTCATGTGGGTGGACCTAATGAAAACTTGCTGTGTGGGTCTGCGGCGTTGCGCCTGTGAGGGCAGAAACTGCTGGTGGAGCAAATCTGCAGGGGCTGGTGTAAATGGGAAAGCTGAAGGAAGCTACTTCAGCGGTGACCAAAGGTAGCATGGGGATTGTGGACATGAGTGTGGTGAAAAGAGCGGGAGTTAGTCAGCTCTGCTTATCGGGAAGATCTGGATGCAAAATCTGATGTGACACCACAAGGAAAATGTGGTTCTTTTTCTTTCCTACCCACTCTGTTATGTCTCCATCCATCACCGGAGTTACTGCTGCAGCTCTGGGGTCTGTTTCACCTGGCTGCATGCAGAGCCCTTCAGCAACACCCAGACCATGGTGAGAATTGGAGGTGCCGTGACCCCATCTCCGATCGATCTGCAAGCTCCACAGTGAGCATCTCAAGATAGATTTCTGATGGATGTAAGCTCACCATCACATCTGTCCCAGATGGTGGGTCTGGATTAAATAAAAGCAGTGGAAAATACTTAATGTTTGGTTTAGCTTGTGAAATGAGAACAAAGTGCTTTTTTTTTTCCCCTCCTTTGCCTTTTGCTGCTTTCCCCCTCTTCCTCCTTTTCCTCTTCCCTGAAGTCAGATTTTAATGTAGGACTTCAACAAGAGTTAAAATTGAGGTATTAAAGAGGTGCCTTTTAATATTTCAAAGTATTTTTAGGAAGGGGAGGTTGTGTGGGGAGGTTTGCAGTCATCTGTTTTTTACCATGCACCAATTAGTGATGAACGCAGGAGACGTGCTTGACTGGTGCGCTGCAAAGCCTGCTGTTGGGAGTGGCCTTTTGAGGGCAGGGAAGGAGCTGCTGCTGGGAGGATGCAACCTCCGGCACGTGTATCTGGCCAAATCACAGTCACTGCTTGAGAAAGCTTTGTTAGTTCATTAAAAACTGCTTTTGAACAAAAAGCTCAATTTATTTATCTCGGTGACCGGTGGCTGCCTTAGAGATGTGTGTCTCAATTCAGACAGCGTCTAGAAGTTTTCAACTGGAAAGAGAGAATTGATTTTGCTAACAAATCTTAGTAATTGTGTTGTCCACATTAGATCGAACATGATGAACAATTTCTTCCCTTGCCACTCTTGAGGTGGGGTTGTGAGGTTGTGCAGGCCTGTCCTAGGCTGCCCAGGGCAGTCGTGGAGTCCCCATCCCTGGAGGAGTTGAGCAGCCGTGTGGAGGTGCTGCTGAGGGCCAGGGGTCAGTGGGGACCTGGCAGTGCTGGGGGAATGGATGGACTCAATGAGCTTAACAATCTTTTCCCACCAAGATGATTCCATGGTGTGCTCTCTGTTTTTCCAGTGGTAAAACTGGCAGACCAAGGGATTTAGGTTCATAGCTGAATCTCTTTGGTCTGTAGCTTTGAGGTAAATGAGTTGATATAAAAGTGATGCCATCTCTAGGGATGTGTGTGCGTCTCTAGGGAGTCAATGCTATGTGAGCTTTTATTTAAACTCTTAAAGTGTAAAACGGCAGCTTGGGTGTCCTTAGCTAAGGCCGTACACAATTTTTTTAATGGCTTTATGCCTTCACAACACTTCAGCGGGGCCAGAGGGGGCCACA
>NW_010423796.1:110826-124005 GCF_000710305.1 Buceros rhinoceros silvestris
GGAATGCCGTGAGGACAGGGGAGAGAGTTGGAGGTGTCCAGCCTGGAGAAGCGAAGGCTGTGGGAAGCCCTTAGGGCAGCCTGTCAGTGCTGAAAGGGGCTACAGGAAAGCTGGGGAGGGGTTTTTCAGCAGGGGCTGTTGGGACAGGACAAGGGGTGATGGGTTCAACTGGAAGAGGGAGATTCAGACCAGAGAGAAGGGAGAAATGTTTGACACTGAGGGTGGTGAGAGCCTGTCCCAGGTTGCCCCGAGAGGTGGTAGAAGCCCCATCCCTGGCACCATTGCAGGTCAGGTTGGCCCTTGGGGCTCTGAGCAACCTGCTGTAGTTGCAGGTGTCCCTGCTCCCTGCAGGGGGTTGGACTGGATGAGCTCTGAAGGTTCCTTCCAACTCAAATAGTCCCTTCTAACCCAAAATTTTGTGATTCTATTGATTTTTCTCCCCTTGTATCACATGTATCTACCCTAGGATGGCTGAAGAACTACCAGATGAGAACTATTCTAGCATCTGAAGACTCTAATCTTTATGGAAGTCTTAGAAGGTTTGGGAACTAGATAGTAGGAAATCAGATGAAGTTGCTAGAAGTAATTTTGTGGTTATTTTTTTGGTAACTTTTTTTTCAGGCAAGGTACATAAATGCTATCTGGCAGAGTAGCCTCTGGTAAGCTTGTGAAAGAAGTGGAGCCAGCTCTGTTGGCTACTGGTCAGTTATTTTGTTCTGCATTTGATGTATGTTTCATGGTTAACTTTTTCTCTCTTCTTCCCTTGCTCTCTCCTTAATTCGTGCTTTAAATCAAAGCTCCCAATGGCTGCGGTCATGGGTTTGGGGAAGGAAGCAAAATCTAGATATGCAACATAAAGGACCCTGCTGTGCTGCCTGTGAACGCTGGGCTGAGTGGGTCCAAGTCATCCAGCTCTTCTGGGTTGATTCTCTCCAGAAGAAACCTGTCCTTTGAAATTTCCCCGATAAAAATGAGTGAAATGTGTGATTATAGCCTCTTGACTTCCACAGCATGCTGCGAGCGTAGGGTACCGTAAGTCAAATGGGTCTTACGCTGTGATAAGCAGGGTGTTTGTTGGTTGGAAGGGTCAGAGCAATCACTGCGCTCGTATTTCACTCCTGCTCTGCTTCAGTCATTTCACATACCTCTAGGGATGTATGTGGAGATAAAGGGCAGCCTTAGTTTTGACTGCTGGGTTTGTGAAACAACAGGCCCTTTTACCTCCTTGTCTGACTGTTGCTTCATCAATACTATTTGCTATTTGTATGTGTTTAAAAAGATGTGAAATACCACCATAATGACCTCAAATAAGCACAACAGGGTTTGGAATCCAGGAAGAATATTTGCTGTCTGGGGTGTTAATGTTAATGTGTCTGTCTGTTATCTGAGCAGGCTTTGTTGGGGTTGAGTATCGTTAGTGCTACTGACGTGAGCATGACATTTGTGTGAGGAACAGAAGATCACTTTGTCCCTCCATTTACCACTTGCCCTGACTGGTGCACTGCCACTAATAATTGCAATTGTCATGTGTTAATTCATACAGCAGTGAGTGATGTCTGTGATGTGCAGATGTCAGATGATACTTACGATGGCTTCTGCTAATGAGGCAAAAGGAAAATAACCTCTCTACAAGGGGAGCTTCCATTAAGGGGGGGACCATAAAGAACCTGGGAACCAAAGCATTTAGGGGCTGAAGGCAGCAGTGCTTGAAGGCAGTAGTATATTACCGTAGAAATCGATGTAAAGAGGGAATGAGCAGCCTCTATGCTGGGTGCTGTCTTCTGTGGAGCAGTTCGGAGCTGGCTCCCTCAACATCCCACATCACCACACCTCCAAGGTGAGTTTTACATTGGCAAAGCCAGAGCTGGCCGAGTGGAAGGTGCAGACTAGCAGCAAACAGTGCTGGGGAGGACCTAAGGAAAATAATGATGAATTGATATTTAAAACCAAACTAAATGAACAAACAAACAAACAAAAGAATGCATATCGAGAGATGCTGGAGTTGTGATATTCCAAATATTTGAAGGTAAAAATAGTTCTATTGAAATTGTGTAGTGTTGGATCTACAATTCCCTTGCAGGTGGCTGCATCAGGCAATGAATCAGAAGAGAAACTTTGAAGAGCAGTTGTGTGTTTTCCCTTGTTTTGGAGTTTTTATCTATACCTTTGACTTCCACACACTTTTCTGTCTGTCTTTGACCAAAACAATTTACTAAAAGATTGTCCTGACTTTGCTAACCTGCTGTATACAACTGGCATTATTTCACTAAAGGTACTTGCAACTTGAGGTGTTTAATGTCCCCGTATCTAACTATGCTCTTCATGTGCTGTGATCCCTCAACTCTAACACTGGTTTTGAGTAAATGGGTAAAAGATTTGAGACCATAATAACCAGTACTGGTGTTACGCTCATCTCAGTAGTCAGAGAGAGGCATCAAGGTGTTTTACGTGGCCCAAAAATCAAAGAACTTGTCTCTTGGCCATTAAAGACCTCTTGATGCTTATTAGTTTAATTTGAGTCTTCCTAAAACTGCCATCTGAGTATTTGCTTTCTGGCTGGCAGAATTTCTGGTGTGGCAAGGGTAGGACACGAGTGGGGATGTGGAACAGCCCAGGGAAATGCAAAACTTAAAAATTAGAGACGAAGGTTGCTCACATCAGGTACAGAAATCATTTCTACACCTGGTGTAAAAGATGGCAGTAACGTCCTCTGTGGAAATTCTGACTTAGGCATTGGAGGTGCCCCTCTGAGATCCTGAAAATCAGGTTAAAATCAAAACTTATTCGTTCGTTCCTGAATAGGGTTCGGGCTTCTGAAGACCTTCAGTGGCTCAGATGTCCCTGGTGCCAGGTTGGGCCCCTTTGGATAGCAGTGAAGGACCTGCTTCATTTCTGTGTGATCAGTTTGTCTTCGTCCCTTGGACCTTGGTGCAGGTTTCCAGGGTGAGGTTTTATTCCTTAGTGGGTTTGTTGTAGAGATTAAAGAACGCTTTGTGGAGAGGTAAGCTTGCTCCAGGGACTCCCGCACTTAATGTATGGTTTTAATGCTGTTACTAAAGGTTTTATTTATTGGCTGTGAGCTTGAAGCTACTGATGTCGGTGTATCCCGGTGAGCAGGGAGTGAGGGTAATTGCCAGGAAACTATGATGTGGCCTGCAGCAAAACTGCACTCCTGTCTTGGCTGGTTGTGCTGCAGGTCTCAGAAGGAGACCTCATTCCTCACCATGGCTGAAAGAGAGAAATTGCAGAGCGAGCGTTTTCCCGTTATGGAAGGCTGAGCGCTGGTGTGTGCTGAAGAGGCTGGTGGGCGGTAGGTGCCTTAACTGGACGTGATTCAGAGGCCCTTCTAGACCTCTAGTCTGTTGGGTTTTGTCTTCTAGTAAACCATGATAAATAATTACGTGCTTTGCTCAGCACATGGCACAGCTTATTGCTTCCATAAGACAACTGCAAAACAGAATCACAGGACAGTTTGGGTTCAAGGGACCTTTAAAGCTCACCCAGTCCAACCCCCTGCAGGGAGCAGGGACATCTGCAACCAGAGCAGGTTGCTCAGAGCCCCAAGGGCCAACCTGACCTGCCATGGTTTCAGGGATGGGGCTTCTCCCACCTCTTGGGGCCACCTGGGACAGGGTCTCACCACCCTCATTGAAAAAGTATCTTCCTTATGTCTAGTCTAGTATTTGCAGTTGCCAATCAGAAGTTCAGTCTAGAAGGTGCTTCTTGTGTCCTAGTACTCTTTTTTTAGTTGTAATTTTGTAGGCTTTTTTAAATACATTGTTAGCACGTGACCGTCTTTTCTGTCTCTTCTGTTTTACTGTGTTTAGGAGGGGTTTTCTGTTTTATTTGCTGCTAGGAAGATTTCCCCAAATGGTGTCTGAGACCCTCTGCTTTGACTGCAATGTACAACGCTTCATCTCTCTCTTAAGGCACCCTTAAAAAACCCCAACCCAAAAACCAGCAACCTCAACACTTAAGAAAGCTTCATCTGAAATACTTCACTGCACTGTTGTGATTAGAAATTATGGTCTGCTTTATTTCTAGACATCTGTTTGAATTACACAATCAGCGTTAGACTGAGTTAGGAAGTCTTCATTTTGTTGAACAGATTTTCTTCTTCCCATTCTCTTTTTTTTTTCTTTTTTAATTTTAGGCGATAACTTTTAAGTTTGCTACTACTTATGTCTAAAAATGGTGGTAAAAAAATGATCCCCTCACCATTTTAGGAGGAGGAGTTATATTAAGAGGATGTAGAAATAAACCTGAATAAAAGCTTCAAAGGCCATCCAGGGTACAAAGGGTTAGTTTCTTTGAAAATGTGGAAAATAAGAGTTCAGTTGGAAACCCTAGTAGAAACCAATTGGAAAGTCCTGACCAAATGTGAACTTCTGGTCAGGTTGCTGGGTGGTAGCTCCCAAAAATCATGCAGCGAGATTAGTGGTAGAACTGAGTGAGAGTCTTCGCTTTAGCCTGGTTTTGGCAGGGGCTTTGCGTGCATCATGCAGATATGTGAGAACGTGCGTGTGGTTGGTGATGCATAAATATGTTCTCAACACATGCCTGCAAGAGGAACTGGCCTTAAGCTATGCCAGGAGAGATTGAGCTTGTCCCTAAGGAACCATTTCTTCCCTGTTGGGGTTGTGCAGGGCTGTCCCAGTCTGCCCAGGGCAGTGGTGGAGTCCCCATCCCTGGAGGGGTTGAGCAGCCGTGTGGAGGTGGTGCTGAGGGCCAGGGGTCAGTGGGGACCTGGCAGTGCTGGGGGAATGGGTGGACTTGGTGATCTTGATGGTCTCTTCTAACCAAAATGATTCTATGAATCTGTGAAAAAATTTCCAGACTTAACCTGAAGCAGAGATGTGTGATTTGGGCATGCCATGTAAACTGGAGATAGAGAAAGAAGGAAAGTGGACAGTGAAAATAGCAATTGTTTTCTTATTCAGCCGGTCTGCACTCTTCCTACCAGGTCTTGAGCTGAGAACTGTGAGCCCTTGCTCAATGGTTATTGATCGTAGGTACAATTATATTTATAAGATTATTCTTTTCTTTAATGATGGATACAGTCTTAGCCAATTGCTGTCGTCACATTGATCTGGAATCTCTTGAGACTCAGGAGGATCTTCACACATGCTTCCGTTTGGTTTAGGCTTGATGTTGTTCATTATTGCTGCAGCTTCTGTGTAATAGTATAGGATAGCTGAGTTCCCATTCTGCCGTTTTCCTCTTACTAACTGGCTTGTTGTGATGGCTCATCTGCTGCTCGCTTCATTGTAGTGAAGAAAGAACTGGTAAAGTCTTTCTCCAGCAGAGCAGTAGTCTTTGTGTTCTCACACAGGGTGTTTTTTAAGCCCTTCTGGTCATGTATGGCTCTTAAATGTCTTGCTTCTGATCGCTTTTCATCAGTGACTGTTGTCAGCCAGGCATGGTTTATCCTAGCAGCTTTGAAGAACATCGATACGAACTGTTGAAGGACACAGTGGGCTAAATTTACAGATAACACCAAAGAATGGGTGGAATTTGGAGGTACTAAGAGAAATGGTGCTGAGGGTCCTTTGCAGACACCACTGGGTACACAGTGTCCGGCTAGGATGGAGTAAAGAAGAATCTTTGATATGAAATCAATCCGGTGGACCTTACGGTGTCCTAAAGGAGTGGGGCCAGCTTATCTAGATGCTGCTTTTGCCAAGAGAGGTTGGACCAGATGATCCTTGAGGTCCATCCAACCTGGGATTGGTTCAATGAAATGTTAGTTTTATTTCACCTGCAAACCCTCACTTCATGCAGGAAAATATTTGCATTTGTTGAGCATTAGGGGTTATACAGAGATTGTCTTACTGGTACTAGAGTTCTTCATGGTTTTGTTGTACAAAGATGCAACAATTTGAATCTTCATCAGGGTTAGGGTTAGGAAACAGGATTTGCAATGCAAGGCTTGAGGAACTTAGCATCTTTGAGTTATCAAAGAAGAGAACTGTGACATCTACTTTTCTGGATGTCTGTTAGGAAACACTGACTCAATATAGACAGCCAAAGTTTTGATAAGATGCTATGGTGAAGGTCAAAGCTGGGTAAAGGCATGGGAGTGGAGGTAATGAACTACTGGAACAATCCATCAAGATTTGTGGTGGGCATTGCATCATCCCTGGAGAAACCTTTAAAATCAGAATGACTTGGGTTTTTCCAGAAGCTTTATGTTCCAGCTCAACCACAACTACTGACCTTGAAGTAGGTATTAGAGGATGACTCCTCATCTGTGTTGTTCAAGATGTCAGTCTACCTGACTTCTGTGATCCCTTAAAACTTTATGCCCATGGGAGTAATAGATTCATGCTAATGTTTTTCTTCTTGGGGTGAAAACCAAATTAATAAAAAAAAAAAGTTTAAAGAAAAAATAAGTTGAGTGCAGCTCCGGCAGCCAAAGATTTTGGTGTTCTGATTTTGACTCTGGTAACACTCGTTGTGGGGCCTTGAGCAAGTTATTAATCCATGTGTGCCTCAATTTGCCAATTTGTCCGGTTCAGATAACTTCACTTTCATAGTAGGAAACGAGTTTTTGACGTGCTGTCAATGTAAACGTGGAATAATTACGAGCTTTTTACAGCTGTTTTGTTTATGACAAAGGAGAATATTTTTATTTAGAGTAGATGCCCATTTTCCAGACCTACTTCATTTAACTCCTGGGATGTGTTTGGACTTTTCAGAAGAGGATTTTTCTTGACTTGAGGCCACCGATGTGGTACTCTGTCCCGCCAAGTTCAATGTTCTTCTGGATGGAATAAAATGTGTTTATGGATTTTGATGAAACTTGAAAATTCTTGGATTGTTCAGCTTGCTCTGTTACAGGAAAATGAATCAAGTTCTGACTCACGGAGGAGAGCTGACCTTGGGGGGAGAGGGCAGTGTTGTGCACACCATGGCTTGGCTTTACTAGGAAAGTATTTCTTTGGTTGTCTCTGGCATATATTTATTCATGTTGAATTATTACCGTTGCCTGGTATCAAATATGGTACCGTCAGGGATGCAACATGGTCTTGGTGCCCCCCTCTGATTTTTCACTCTTTGTTACTATATATATATAAATGTACTATTTTTCCCCCTCAAACCCACCATTTCCAGGTTTAAGGGTCATCTGCTTGTTCTCAGTCTAGGCTGAGGCATTTGGGCAGCTTACAGATCAACCGTTTTTCTGTAGGAAAAGTTCACTTGAAGCAAGAAGATACATTTACTCTTAAATGTTCACAAAATCCAAAAGGTCAACAGACTGAACCCAGAGAGTGCCCAGTGAGTGTCAGCCCTCTCCAGATAGATTTACTACAGGTGGTGAAACAACTACATGGTGAATTTACTACGTGGTGAAACAACT
Source organism: Buceros rhinoceros silvestris (assembly GCF_000710305.1). NCBI lineage: Eukaryota > Metazoa > Chordata > Aves > Bucerotiformes > Bucerotidae > Buceros > Buceros rhinoceros. The sequence goes on from NW_010423796.1 coordinate 118,187, forward strand.
CAAGGTGTGATGCTGTTGATTTTGTCATCCCGTCAGCTGGGAAAATCTGGCATTTCTGCTCATGCTAGTTGAACATTTTTAAGAGTTACTTAATGCAGCTCTTAGGAGAAATCCCCTCCCTGCTCCTTCTTGCTTTGGGTCCGTGTGCCACATTCATCCTGTTTTGGTAGCCTACACTTTGTGTAATTTGTGGGTGGGTGCTAATGGATCTCCATGGTCCTTGTAGAGCTGGGCAACCCATGTTGTCCCTTTTAACCCTTCAGGTGTCATAGCTCTGCCTCAGCTGCTTTCCTGGGTGCTTGGGTCGTGCTCTGCTCTCATGATGGCAGCACCCTCAGGTTTCACCACTTGCTTGGGTTCCAGACAGATGCTTCACCTTTCTTTTCCCTCCTACCCTTCCGGTCTTTGCTGAATGTGTGCCATGACCAGTCCTTCCAGGTATATCCATTACGGATTTCATTTCCCTTAAAACCCTCGTGAAGTCTGTTGTCTTCAGTTGTGCAAATTCCTTAATTTAGTGTCGTTGGCAGATTTCTGTGCTGTTCAGTTCCACTCTTCATTAATTTTTCTTGCCTGTCTGCTCTCTCTGATCTCTGCTTTGTTGTTGTTTCCTCTTTTTTAAATGTTTGTTCCCTTCATTTCCTCAAGGATTGCAGATACAGCCAGTGGAAAATAATTGCCAAGATATTCTTCAGTCTTCTGCTCTCTCCAAATATGAAGGTACTTTGCTCTTGACGTGCCTATTCGCTTAATCACTCTCTTCATTAATAACATAGAGCTATTTTCTCCTCTACCTTGAGTTTTCTTTGAAATACTTGGCTTGATTTTGTGGCACTAAACTGCAAACCCAAGTTCCCTGGTAAAGTACTTCCAGTTCACTAACCTTCACTGCGGCGGAAGAAATCAGTCAAGTTCTCCTTCCCGATGGAGAACTCCAAAGGTTCCAGGCTGGTGGGATATGAAACCAGAGCAGTTTTTCATCAACCTTCCTGAATTTGGACACCAGAACTAAATCCAGTGTATTAGGAGATGTGATGACATTATTTCCGTGCTTGTACATCTAAATTGTACTCTCTGCTGAGCTAAAACTGGCTCGCTGTCCTGCCTGCCATTTCATTGCTTGGCAATGCAAGAGGACGAGAGTCCCGTGGGTCTGTGACACGATGACCTCCCTCAGCACTGCAGAATAAGACACTATTGAACAATTTATTCCAGTTTCCAATTTTCCCAGTTGTTCTCCAGTTCCTTTTGCTCGAGGAACAATCCATTAGACTGTTTTACCCTTAATGTGCTTAAAAAAAAAAATCCCTGATAACTCAACCAGCCGGTGATTTCTGTGTGTATCCTTTTGCTGCCCATATTGACTATCTACACATCCTAACACCAGATTTTTTTGTCAGCTTCAGCTTTTCTCTTCATTCTATTTGTCTTGTTCCTTTTTCTGTCTTTTTTTTTTTTTATGGCCCCCTTAACTTCCGTCTGAGCCAGGTTGCCTTTTAACTAGCGTGGCTGCCTTTTTCAGTTGTGGGATTGTGGCTTTTGGAGCATCTAGTTAAAATGTTCTTAAACAATTTTCAATTAGACTTCATATTTTTCTGATTACGTTCTTTTTCCCAACTGATTTGGCTCATAATCGTTTTCAGCTTGATGTAACTGGCCCTTTCTAACAGCATGTGTATATAGATGTGTATACATATATGTACTATCAGTAGTGCTGTTTTATGCCTAATTTAAATGATTTTTGGATGCATGTAAAAGCGTGATCAAGCCATGGTGTCATTTTAGCTATCAAAAAAAGTGGCTGCTGGTTAAAAACTCTTTCCAAATGGGTACTAGCACAGGGGATACTGATTTAGGGGTTACTGGCATTTAGCAGATGGTGCTTCTGTAGTGGAAGAGCATGATCTCCAGCCCTTTGATGTCTCAACAACCTCAGTCCCAGCTGAACTTTCCATGTAGTGTGTTACATCCTAAAGGTTAGCACTGCAGTAGTCCGGGAGTAAATTAAAAAGATGAACTCTGCCTTCATACTGGCTTTGGAAGTGCTGTGGTCCAAAGCTGGTAGAGGAGGCACCGCCCATAGTGGAAAGTTTGAAATTTTGTGTGAATGAACTGAAGAAGTGGAGGAAGGCCCAAGTTACTCTGGAACATCAAGGCAAGGTAACTGCAGGCTGGTACAAGTCCAGTTAGAGTCACTTGGAGATCTTTCTTGTAAACCTCACAGCAACATGAAGCAAACTTGGATAGCATTTGAGGTTGAGCGAGTGATGCTAGAGCTAAGGCAGGGAAACCACATAGGAGAACCAACATGCAACGGCCACCCATGGGAGAAGGACCTGAACCTCCTTGCCCCAGGGCAGCCCCAGTGAGATGTCCTACACTGGGAGCTGGTGGGATGTCCAGCATCAAGCCAGCATCTCTCCAGAGCTGTTTGCTGCAGATAACTCTTCAGCTGGATGAAGGCTGCAGCGCTGGGGATGCATTTGGAGGTTCTGATGGAAGGGACCGTCCCAGATTACTCCCCAGCTGACCTTTTCCTGGAGCTGAATGGAAATGATCAGCACTGTGAATGTAAATGATCAGCAGTTGGGGCTCCATCTGCAGCTGGTTAATTACCCCTTCACACAATATGTTGTTGGGGGTCATCTGGTTCCAGTTTCACCATAAACAGAAGTAAATGTTGAGAACATACTTTTCTACATCCAGTTTCACTTGCTGTGGATACTTGAAATAGTTTGCAACCCACATCTTTTGGTTTTCGAGGAGAGCTTTTGGCCAAAGAGCTCTGTGACCATTTGAGAGGTTTGGGTGTTTTTTTTCTTTAAAAAGTGCCCTGGAGGTTGCATTGGAGGGATTTTCCTTATGCAAAACATAAAAGTGCTGTTTTTTAAAAATTATAACCATATTTTTCATTAAAATCAGTTGGAGTCCCAATAAACAATCAACTCCGAAAATTTTCCAAATGTTTACTGCAGTGCTGTTTCTATTTTTAATTATTTTTTTTAAAAAGTGTTTTTCTTAAAAACATAGCTTGGCGCTTATCTTAAAGAAGCGATCTAGTAAATCACAAAAAATGCCCGTGTATGTACGTCTTTATTGCAATATAATTAAAACCTACTGTGCATTTGAATGTAAGAATACTTGTGTCACAGCGTCCGACGATTTCTGCCATTTGGTTTATTGTGGGAACTTCTTTTTATGTTACCAGCTCTTCTCAAAGACTCTCCCAGCATGTTTATACATTCATTTTATATAGAAAACAGTGTGTGCATAAAGACGTTGAAAATGCCGCAAAGTAGCTGTGAGGCACAGAAATGCTGGTTCCTAGGCACTAAGGCAAGTTTTCCACCTGAATCCATCTTTGATATTGCCACTTTTAGACCTTATTCAGAGTTCTCTTGTTACCTGGAATAAGATTTTATTTGCTGTCATAAAAACCCCACCACAATAAAAGAGTAACAAGCCCAAGTTTCGCATCAAAAGTTGTCATATCTACAAAATGAGTAATGATGTCTTGGTAAAATATTTAGGGTTAAAATTTTTTATTGCAAGCTGGATGTTGAAGAGCATTACAAGATGTTCTGGCACTGCTTCTGTAGAATGCCAAGTGTCTGATGAAAATACTCCTTTCTAGAAAGAACCGGGTGGTGGGAGAAGGTCGTGCTGCTGGGTACCTTCTCCCTGCTGAGAAGAAAAAAGGGCTGAGAGGAGGAAATTTGGGGTTTACCCATCTTTGTTCTTTTCAACCATCGCTGGTCACTGCTGTGTCTGCTCAACTCAGGGGCTGAGCCAGGAAACCTCTTTGAACAGCTGATCTAACCACGGGTAGGCAGGTTGGATGGTTAGATGCCCAGCTTTAGGCAGATACGTGGGATGTAGAGGTTGAATAGGAGGACTTGCTTGGAGGGGGTCTGTCAAAGATCACAGCTGAGCTTCTGGATTTGTTAATTTTTCTTACTGTTGAATACCAAAGAACTTCTCAACACTGCTGGCTAAGAGTGGTCATGCTTCTGGGTGCAAAGCTTCTGTCACACACGTGTTTCACATGGTTCAAATCATCCTTCACAACCAAGCAAGCAGTTGCTGCACTTCTGGAATTTGACTCGGCAATGTGGAATGTGCCCGAGCCCAAGGAATTCATGGAGCTGGTGCTCAGCGTTAGGAGTTTCATTGACATCTTCACTGTAGAAAATTGCTTTCTTGCTTACTGCCTCCAAAGACAACAAAAGAGGGGAAAGAGAATTTGCTGAAATAGTGTCCATGTTGCTTAAAGCCTGTTATGCTTCCAGTGAGTGATCCAAGCCATGAGTTGCTGATGGGATGAATCCACATAATGATTTTCTTTTCATCTGCTCCAGGGACATTTCTGTGGTGGAACCTGTTTGAAAGTGGTATCAAATGTCTATTTTTCCAGGGCCTCTTGGACGGGCAGCAGTAGTGCAGCAGATGTGATAAATGCAGATAGGGATGTGAAACATCTACTTGATGTTGACATGTGTTCATGCTTCTTGAGGGACATTAACGGCAGAGCACGTTTCTTGGTCTGAGTCCTTATATGTAACTTTTGTTTAGGTCTCTTTGCTTAAGAGCGATGGCTTTAGTAAGTGTCTGTAATTATTCACAAATATTTGTTACGCTGTGAATGAGTAATGGTCCAGTGTAATCAATTTTGTTTTTCTGCTGAGGACCGAATGCTCTTTGCTGTAGGAAATTCCTTGGGTCACTTCAAATACACTACACACAACTCCCCATACCCATTCTTGCTGGCGGCCAGTAGGTCTGTAGGAATTTCTGTGGTCTTCCTGGAGTCTTCCTCCCTCCTGAGCTAGGTAGAGGGTCTTCATTGTTGAAATGCCACCTGCACCCATTGCTTTAGCCAGGCTAAGCTGCCTCTGGCTATAAATGCATGGAAGGAATTTTGCCCTTGTTGTCTCTGTTAAAAAAACAGTTTCTTTTCTTGGGTGATCCTTCTAAGCTGCGTTATCTTCCTCCCAGCTTTGTGAGTCCTAGGCACTAAGAATTTTCACTAGACCTCCCACAAGGACAGCTGTTTGCATCAGAGCCACTGAAACGCCTTTCTTGGTGGGTTCATTCAGAAGATTAATGGTTTTCTGAAGTTTGCCTGAGCAATAGTTTGGTAAGAGACTGAACTGCCTTAGCTTCTTTCCCTTTCATTTTATAGTTTTTCCTCTGAAGTCTTTACAGTGGGCAATGTTGACAAAACTGGGCATGAAATCTCTGCCGAAAGCCCTACAGAAGAGCAGAGATCCATTTTGCTTGAAGGAACCTGAGCTGGCTTTTATGTTGAGATTGGTATCTTTTTCAACACATCTTCATCACTCATTGCTGAGTTTTGGTCATGTTTTGCTGAGGAGACTAAACAATTTTATAAGACCATCGTGAGGCTGAAGATCCATTTCACATTTTGGCTGTTGACTTCAGTAGAGGGTGAGCATCCATCAAGAGAACTTGTCTTTGTCATTGTTACATGAAAAAAGGCAGTGGCATTGTTAAAGCCCAATGGGAACCCTTTGGTACTAAGAGCCTCAAGGATTAAATGCAAATTTCTATTGGCTTTTAAGAGAGACAGAGGCCAGAAGCCTCTTTTAAATCAGAAGTTCGAAAGATTGTTTTATCTTTGGTAGCTCTTTCCAGAAGACCTACAACACTAGTACATGCGCCATATCTGTTGTTAGCATCTATAGTCGCTCGTTTTCTGTGGCTTTCTAGGGGAGCTGGAGAGCTGATCTCAAGACACGCCTGCTAAGATCTGTCAGTTGGTGGGATTGGTCATTTTGAGTAGCAGTTGCCACCTTGAG
>NW_010423796.1:124089-130564 GCF_000710305.1 Buceros rhinoceros silvestris
GAGGGAGGGTTGAAGAGAGTTTTGTATTGCTATTGAGAAAGCATATTAGTCCCAGAAATGGTGGCTTCAGGATTGTGGGAAAACAGGATCGCTTTATGGCAGAAACATTGTCGGGGATTGCTTCATCGGTCATCCCATGAAGGGCTGGCTTGGGGCTTGGGAATGGCTTTAGTTGTGGACCAGCTATAATGGCACCCCTGCGTTCCTTCTCCAGCTCCAAGATCTGTTCTTAATCCAGACCCACAGAACTTGTTTACCAAAGTCCAGCATGACTCGTCTTCAACAGAGGACACAGAGAGACCTAATATCCCATTGAACTTGCATCCTTGTTTGCCCAGTACAGAAATTGTCCTGTGGAGAGGATCAGGCCATGTTGACCGTTGTATCTTCATAAATAAGTACCTTTTCCCAATATTCACAGGAATGTGACATGATACTAGAGGATCATGACCAGGACATGATACTCTAGTATCTACTCGGACGTTACGTTGACCATCTTTGTGTTGGGACTCCTGAAGTCCTGGGATTTTATCCAGGGGTGGTGGTTGGCCATTCCTCCTGAAGGAGACTGCTGTTGCGGATGGGCTGTCTTTTTCCTCTGGCCTTCACCCACCTGTTGAGCCGCTGCTTTACTCAGCATCGCTTGGGTCTTTCCTATTGTTTTTTCAGCTTTCATTACAAAATTCCCTTGTCCAGCCCTCAGCCTGGTGTGTCCTTTCCTTCTAATGAAGCCCCTTGTCTCTGCTGTCGTTGTCAAAAGCAGCCCTTATCTTGGTTGTCTCCTTGTCTTCCTGAACTACAGCTGCCGTTCCTGGCTTTCTCTGCAACCTTCTAGACCCATGCTGTTGATGTGTGGGTTCACTTAGCACCACTCAAAACTTCAGTTCGTTCACAGTATCTCTCAAAGTAGCTCAGTTCTCCATCTTAGGCATACGGTAGCCCTGGTCAGCAAAACGTGCTTTAAATTGGGCCGTGCTGGTACCTTCAAGGAGAGTTACTGATAACTTCCCACAGTAGCACCTCATAAGTGTGAGGGCTCTCGTTCTTCCTTCTGTTTCACATTTAGCACTTTGGAAGAGAAATTTCCACCCTAATTAGGAGAGCAGCCAACTTTCTTTTCACATGTTGTGTTGCAGCATATCTCAAGATTATTTTTAAAACTTTGTTTTGCTGTTGGCTGGCAGGAGGTAATCGCCAAATCCAGGCTGGGCAGCACGCGAGCTGCAATCCAGCAGCTTGCCAGACACCTTGGAAGTCCCAATGGCTACTTGGAAGATGGTTTAGCATCAACCTTCCACGTCCTTCAGGATGGGTGAGGGAACAGTGTCCTTCCAGAGTCACAGAATTGCTTTGACTGGAAGAGACCTTTAAGACTGTTAATTTTCCTGATGCTGGAGGAAAATGGCTGTGTTGTGTTCTAATGGCTTTTGTTAATTGAATCGGCCTTTTGGTCGTTACGGTTGGTCACAGTCTCCCTGCACCCAAGGGAGTGTGTTTTTCTCGCTGTGCATGGAGGTGGTGTAGAAGATGGGGAAGGAGGGTCCAGAGACCCTGAAGTCACCTCTTGAAGCCCCAAGGATGTTGCAGGGTAAGAACTGGTCTCTGAAAGGAGAAGCTTCTTTGGTGTGAGGGTGAGGGATCCCTGGCCCAGGCTGCCCAGAGAGGCTGTGGAGTCTCCTGCTCTGGAGAGACCCCAAACCCACCTGGACGCCATCCTGGGCACCCTGCTGTGGTGACCCTGCTCTAGCAGGGAGGGGTTGGACTGGGTAATCCCCAGAGGTCCCTGCCAGCCCCACCAGTCTGGGATTCTGTGAACTCTGGTAGATAATAACCTGCACATTTCTGGTGTGGATCCTGTAAATAAGACATTTGGGGTTTGAGCCCTGAAACATCACTTAAGTGCTTGAAGTCTTCTGTGGAATTACATGAATTACTCTTTCCTTCATCTTCTTCCACTCTCGCAACGATTAAATGGAGAATCCTTTTACCATTCCTTGCTCATCTCTTTCTTGGAGACAAGATGAGAACCTGAGCCTGGTTTCCAAGGTGAACTTGGAAAGTTCTTATTTTGTATATAACACCCTTTTTTCTTAAAGAAGACTATGCAAAAGACTCTCCAAGGTGTATGTTTCAACTTAAGGAAAAACAAAGCAGCAGAGAGATCACCCCAGTCTTTCTGGGCATGTTTTTGTAGCATGATGCTAACTTTTACAGTGTGTTTTTTAAAACATCGCTGGAAAAAGGAAAAGAATCAGCCGTTTTATTAGCTACGCACTAAGTTAACTTTGGGCTGAGCAGAACTTCCTTTACCAGAGCAGTAACTGAAATCAGGGTCTGCGTCCTCTAAGGCTTGGACGGAGTCGGCATCTTTCACTTAATCATTTATATGTAATTGCAGTAGTTCTATGAAGTCGATACAGATCTTACTTAATGTTCTGCTGTGACTGCACAGAATCTGTGATTTAGCTCGCAAAGTAGTTTGAATATGTAGGGAGGGATGGATGTATAAACTCTGTGGTGCAAAGACTGGCAAAGCTGTTGAGGTTTCTAGCGTGCTTCTGAAGCACCCAGATGCCCATCACCTAAATAAGACAAACAGGGAATGAGCCTTAGATGCGTTTGTGGATCTAGCCCTTAAATGACCTGCAAGGCTTTAGGATGAAGTTCTATTTAATATTTCTTCAGTCATTTCTATTGAAGTATCTCCAAAGCGTTTTAAGAACAGCATTATTAAGGGTTTGGGAGATGGGAGGCTCTCTCTTTGCCACTTTACTTGGAAAGGGAAAAAAAGGCAGTTTGGAATTTATTTGGAGGGTGAGGAGGGTCCAGGTCCTTGAAGACTTTCTGATTATTTGCAGCAGCAAATCTTTGAGGCTGTTCTGATGTGGGCTCTACCAGTCACTGTGCTTGGGGATAAAAAAGGGTTCTTTTCTAGGTGTGATTCTTCCTTGCATTCACCCGTGGGAGCTTTGGACAACGCGCTCATGTCCAGCACTGCTACATGTGGGTGAAGAATAAGGTTCCTTTTTGCTTTTTTGGGGAGTTGCCTGCAGTTCTGTTTTTCTTGCTCAACTGTCCCCTGATTGCCTAAAAAAATTACAGTTTTGTGGTTCTGATGAACGCTTCAAGGGGACAAGTATCTCTGTAACAAATCCAGGAGCAGAGAAAAGTATTCTCTTCTTTGCTTCCAATAAGAAAATTTAGAAGACTAAACAAGACGTAGAAATTCAGTCGAGCTCAGGTTTTTTGCCTCCCTTTGTGCAAAGCTCTAACTGATGGCTTAGTGGCTGGTTCCTGCTGTTGGAAGCTGTGGTTGCAGCCCAGATGTTAGCACAGAAATGCTTGTGCCTGTCCCATCATGTCAAAATACTGTAAATCCTGGGTCAGTCAAGAAAAGTCACAAGAAGAAGCAAACCTGATGAGCTGGAAATCAGTTGTTTCATAGAGCCACACTGAAAACTCAGGGTCCAGGGGGAGTTTTGAAAGAGAAACATGTGCAGTGCTATCCGCCCCCCCCTCCTTTTTTCTTTTCCTGATTTGATCTGTTCCCCAGTGTTGGAGTTGATGACGCACTTCTGCCCCATGCAAACCGCGGTAGTTAAAGATGTTCCTATAAATAACCCAATGGCTGTGTTGTCCTCTACCACCCCAAACTCCCGTGGAGTTCCTCGCTCCCATGTGCAGACCAGATTGGTCTTGTGGTGAGGAAAGTTCCAGGAACTTCCGAGGCCATCTAGTCCCCAAAGGATGGCCAAGGCAGCCATGAGCAGACGCACAGCTGAACCTGCTTCACCGGCTGCTCCACTGCATGTTGTCTGGACTCTTCTCTACAGCAATAGGAAGGCAGCTCTTTTCTGACCAGCTCTTGTAGTTGCTGATCAGCAAACTCAGTTGGGTTTTCACTAGCAGAAAATTTCGCTAATGCTGGATGAAAACTGTAATGGTTGTGTTGCCTTCTAATGATTTTTTCTTACTTGAATGAGTTCCTCGTAACACAAGGTTATGTTTTCTTTCCTAACCTCGTCCCTCATGGAGGTATCTCCCTCCTGTTAGCTTCATCGGAGGCAGTACCAGTGCCTCGGTTGAGCACTTTGGGGGGTCACGTTCACACCTTGTGAAAAGCAGGTGGAACCCCATTAACTCCAGATGGAGGCATAACTGTTGCAACCCCATGGAATTTTGTCCTTCAGCTTCCCTTACCAACCTCATATTGGGGCTAGATGAAAATATACTTTAAAAAAAAAACATTTTTTCCCCATTTATCAGTTGCAGGTGTAGTTAGTTCCCTGGGAAAGAGGGATGGGGCAATTCGGCTGTGCCTTGCCCGGGTATGGACAATGATGCCACACGTGCACCGGTTGCTGGGGACGATGGAGAGACCTCCCAGCTCAATTGAGAGGCTCTTTTTGCCTTTAAAAGGTATATAAATTAAAATTGGGAAGGCCTGGAGGGAAGGTGTGAGATTTTTCTTGTGTTTTTCTTTTTCAGAGTTATGTTTTTTATCCGTAATAGATTTATAATATGCAGGTCCCTTTATTTGTTTCTATAAAATTAACTAGTAAATTTATAATGGAAAAAAGCTCGTAATAGGAACCAGGCCATCTTTGCCAGCTGAAATGCTGCTCTAGCCCTCAAAGGTAGACAAGGGCATTTCTCCTTCTGCCAGGTTTTCTGCCAGCTTGCCACATGTTGGAGGGTTATAAAACTTTTACTAACGAGAACTTGGAGGAAAGCTCACTTTCTAATTGCCCCCCTCCCCCCTTTTTTTTAATTGTACAAGCTGCTGTTTATTTTGCTCTTTAAAAAACATGATTGTAATTTTGAAGTCTGCGAGTTCTCAATGTGGGCAAGCAGGGCCTGGGGTGTGGGGAGGACGCCCTACCTGGTAGCCAAGAGAGGGGCTGCTAAGCTGGTAGGTAGCAGTGCTGGCTCTTGCTCTGCTAATTCTAACACCCCAGAAAAACTCCTCAGCATCTCAATCCTGTAAATTCTGTCAATGGGATTTTTATCTCTTTTTGAGCAAGAATATCTTTATGACTTCCATGAAATAGTGAGTGAATGTTCCTATTGTGAGACCCCTTGGTGCTTTTGGATGAGACCTCTACCTAAATTTTGAGTTATTACCAGTAGTGCATGTTACATTAGATATCCTTACCCTTAGTTTTTCTTGAACTGGTTGTTGGGGAAGCGTGATTAAATTGAATGGATTAGGTGACTGTAACAGTCAAAGAGAGGTTAAAACACAGAAGAGCTTTGTGGAAGATTGTGGGAGTCACTTGGTGCTTGAGGGATTCAAGCTTGTTTGTGCAGAGACGATAGTTTCCTATTACAGATAATTTAAATATGTGCTTCTCTCCCACTCTTCTTTTTCTCATTGTCACTTTTTTTGCTATTTCGTGCTGTTGGAAATGTGGCAATGGTGGAATGATTTGAAGTCTCAGTCTTTACATCTAAACTATCATAAAGTTCTTTATGAGTATAAGAAATGATGCCTTGGAAACTGGGTGTTTTCTTTTTCTTCTTGAATATTGTTAAAAAATGTATTTGAGGGGAAGGAAGCAGAATTAGGGCTCTGAAAAACTGCCTCCAGGTTGGGCTTCTCTCTGATGTGCCACATGCTGCTCTGAAGGAAGTTTGTCACCAAAGGGTACCACTGATTTATAAACCCCAGTGATTACTTCAGTGAATTCAGCTGATGTTCATCAGAAAATCCTCTTCCAACACTGTGTCTCCAGGCAAGTTGGGCTTGTGTCATATGTCACATCTTTGACAGGTACTTTGCCCAAAAATTTCATAGAATCACAGACTGGTTTGCGTTGGAAGGGATCTTCAAAGCTCATCCAGTCCAACCCCCTGCAGGGAGCAGGGACATCTGCAACTGGAGCAGGGTGCTGAGAGCCCCAAGGGCCAACCTGACCTGCAATGGTGCCAGGGATGGGGCTTCTCCCACCTCTCGGGGCAACCTGGGACAGGGTCTCACCACCCTCAATGTCAAACATTTCTCCCTGACTCTAGTCTGAATCTCCCTCTTCCAGTTGAACCCATCACCCCTTGTCCTGTCTCAGCAGCCCCTGCTGAAAAGCCCCTCCCCAGCTTTCCTGTAGCCCCTTTCAGCACTGAATATCCAGAACAGTGAAGTATTCTAATCCTCATTAAGGAACCATAATGAAAGGAACCTGTTTGGGAAGGACGTAAAGTGCATGTTGTTAATTTTCGTTGAGGATATTCAAACCCCAACTTAAGACCTTGGCCTAGGGAATTCCGAGGGAGAACAAAGCACACAGCTTTGAAGATGTCTAGATCCAGACACCGACCGCTGGCCTTTCAAGAGTGATTTGGCTGCATTAATGATTGCACACTGAGTGAGATTACAGGTGACCAAGCTAGCGAGGTGTTTTGCTACTGCAAATTTCTGTATCTAGGTTGAAGCGATCGCTTCTGGACAGCTGGGGTTCTGCTGCGACTCCTCTTTCCC
>NW_010423796.1:130641-138086 GCF_000710305.1 Buceros rhinoceros silvestris
CTGCTGCGACTCCTCTTGCCCTCTGTGCTGGCCTGGTGGTGAGAGATGGTGATGTAAAGGCACAGTGTGCAACATCTGTTCTATGAAACGTGTATCTGATTTGAGTAAATGCTTTAAGCGAGATCACGCTTTCTGAATTTATAAGCGAAGTTTGTGAAATAATACATGATGCGAACAAAGGTGCATGTTCGGATCTAGTGAATGGCAGTGCTGAGCTGTTCCATCTCCTGCCCTTTAGTTGGGGTGTTGGTGTGTTTGAGGGGAACAGACTTCAAATAACCAAAAACCCCGTTATGCCACAAGGGATGTTTTTGAGGCCTGTTGGTCTGGAAGAGCTGATAGCTCTGGGGATTGGAGAGGCTGTGTGTATTGTCTCCAACAGGAGAGTATTGTCTTTACGAGGAGTAAAAAGGCAGCTCTAACAGTCTCCCATCTTCTAGCTGCTCCTGACTTCTGGTTTAAGATGAAAACATCAATGGTATTGAGGTCGAAGAGTCATTTGCAGGATTTTTTTGGGTGGTTGGGCCAAACATTGTGTATGTTGTCAGCAAACTGGTAGGGTCATACTGCAACATCACTGCTATTGTCCTGGCTAGAGAATTGCAGAATTATATCGAACTGTAAAGTAGAGGAGGTTCAGCTTGGTGTCTGGTTAAATCTTATTTATGCCTGATTTGATATTACAAACCATTTCTCCCCCCGTTGGGGTTGTGCAGGGCTGTCCTAGGCTGCCCAGGGCAGTGGTGGAGTCTCCATCCCTGGAGGGGTTGACCAGCCATGTGGAGGTGGTGCTGAGGGCCAGACGTTAGGGGGGACCTGGCAGTGCTGGGGGAGCGCAGGGACTGGAGGATCTCAGAGGGCTTTTCCAAACAGTTCTGTGATACTCGTCTCTCTGTGAGCGCTGAAGGAAATTGTACCTGTAAGGATGAGATCCTGGCTCCATTAGGGCAATTGCAGACTTTTCTATGAGTTTAATGAGGCCACCGTGTGGGCTGAGCTCAGGTAGACGTTGTCAAGTTGAGCCTGGGATGCTCTTGAGTGGTTGAACAGTCGGTAGGTTGTGGGGAGAGGGCAGGGAGGTGAAGAAAAGAAAATAGAGTGTATGTAACACCTTCAGGTCTTTATTTCTGGCTGAAAATTTCCCTGCGGTTTCCCCATTAGCCTTTAGAGGGCAGATCATGTCCAGTAAATAGCAGATTGAGAGACTTGATGATTTTTCTGGTTGTGAATTCTGAAAGTTTGGAGTCTCTGAATGTGGATTGTTTTAAATGCCTAATTTTAATTCTGCAATAACTCCTGGTGCTTTAAAGGATGAATGTTATGTCAACATACAGAGATCAAGTTTTGATTTATCATAGAATCAGAGATTGATTTGGGTTGGAAGGGACCTTGAAAGCTCGTCCCCTGAAGGGAGCAGGGACATCTACAACTAGAGCAGGTTGCTCAGAGCCCCAAGGGCCAACCTGACCTGCGATGGTGCCAGGCATGGGGCTTCTCCCATCTCTCGGGGCAACCTGGGCCAGAGTCTCACCACCCTCAGTGTCAAACATTTCTTCCTTCTCTCCAGTCTGAATTTCCCCTCTCTGTGTGTATTTACAGTCTTTTTAGTTTCAATGCTAAAAATTGCGATGCGAATGAATTATTGCTTATCAATGTGGGGAGAAGAATCTTGGGAACATACTGTGGTAGAGAAGAATTATGTAGTATGTTGACTAAACTAATTCTTATGTTAAAAAAGACCACAAAAAAGTCATTTGAGTTTGAAGAGTGCGGTTTGAAGAGTAGGACTGTGTGATGAATGTGTAATTTCATTCTTCTCTGATGTAATCTGTCCTCTAAATCCCCAAGCCTCATGCCCAGCAGTCTGATCCTTGGTGAAGAACTATTTAGAAAAAAACCTGTTTATCAACAGAGTATTCCAGTGTCAGAGGAATCCGTGTGACACGGGGGAAGCCAAGTGAAATTCAAGCTCTTCTGTAAAGTCATTTTCAGTGAAACTTTTCATGTGGGGATTAAATACCCCTTATAGTCTTAACGTGCTTGAAGAAGCAGTGACTATTTAATTCTTCAATTAATTAAAACCAGAAATAACAAAATACGTTCTGCTTTCTTCTGCTACTACCCTAAAGCTCATGGATCATGGAGAAGATGATTATTCTTTAAAAATGCCATTTAGCTCTTAACCAGAAAAGCTACTCTTTATGGTTCAGCCCTTTTGGCATCTGTTTTGTGGGTTTCTCATCAAAAAACCGTAGGGGTCATTCCTAAACAGAATGAAACAGTCTTTCTTCCAGGAAGGATCTATCTTTTTTTTTTTTAATTTGAAATCTTCTGAAGGTGGAGGTGCTGCTGCTGTCTGTGTTCCCCAAGACAGATAATTGGTGTTTCTTTAGGCTGTAGGATTCAATCTTTATCTGCTGCAATCCTTGTCTTGCTGCATAACTCTTTGGTCTGTTGGCCTGTAGCTCTGAAATAGTCCTTGCATCAGCTTCTGCTCCACAGTGGACAGCAGTTTGGGTGGGCATCTTTAGCTCACCACTGGAAAGACGTTTCTCTGTCATAGGAAGCAGAACAATAAAGGCTCTCAAGATATCCTTCAGTCTAGCAGGTTCTTCCCAGCCATGACCAATGTTACAGAGCCCTTCTCTGGCCTGTGGTCATCAAAGAAGTTCTTAGATCTCTGGCAATGGGGCGAGTCTCGTTAGGCTGACCCCTTGCTGTCCTTAATGCTCCTGCCCCGTCTCACTCACATCTCGTCCTGGTGTGATCCACTGCATCATCAGGGCATGGAGTTCAGTGCCCCTAAGACTCTGTTGGAAGGGCCTTTGGGTGCGTCTCAGAACAGATAAGTTATTGGTGCTGATGTCTCGGATGACATTAATTTGAGCTGTTGCTGAGAGCATATTAGTTCAGATTCTGTCTCTTGGACGAATGCTGGAAGAGAAGATCCATGCTCTTGCTTGAATTGGCAGAAGGGTGCCCACTGCTTTGATGCAGTTGAGGACCAGCTGTGGAACCTGTTATCTCAGCTTATCATGGGTACAGTCGGGGTTAGTTTCTGACTGCCAATCTGGACAGTGACTTAGATCCTAAGGGTATCTGCTGTGCAGGTCTTCCCAGATCTGATTTAAAAGACTTACAAATTGTCTTGTGGAAAAGCCAAAAACCCGTTTTGTTCAGGACTTGCCACTCAGGGCTTTATCCTTGAATTTAGAGGAGTCTCTGTGTGTTCCTGGATAATCAGGACCATCTAAGATAGGTGGCTTGAGCATTGCCAGTTTCTCAGAATCTCGAAAAAACCCAAACCAGACTGATAAATGGAAACAAAAGCAGAATCTTGAAAGGAAACTTATCTCCCAAATGCTTGACAAGGCCCAGAGAGAGGGTGTGTGAAACAGCAGCTTGGGAACTCCCACAGAGAACAGAATATTAGGGTTTAATCTGAGGCCAGGCTACGGGGGTTAACACTCTTTTCCCCGTATGACTTTTTGAGGGTCAGTGCTGTCAAGGTGAAGAAGTGCAAAGCAGAGACCCAAGCACCAGTGAGCTATAATCCTTGTTTACTGTCCTGGCTGAGTGAGCAACCCTTCCTCTCTTCCAGTTCTTGATATACAAAATAGGGATGGTAGGAAGTGTGTTCTTAGCATGCCAGTAACTTGAAATGGCCTGTACCCCCTGGAGAGGAGGAAGGACAAATGAGAGTAAAACTGCTGACAAATGTTGGAAATGGCTCTTGCAAACTTTTTCATTTGCCTTACTGTGGTTTATGAGAGTGCATGAGGGCCCTGTAGCATGTCAGGCCTGGGGCAGTGGTATCTCCAGGCTGAAGCAGCTCTGATGGTTTTTCCAGAGTTACCTGTGGATCAAACTCTGAAAAGTTTCGCAGTCCAACAGGCATTCAACCTTTTGTGAGATCTAATCCATGACTTATTTTTGCCCTAAACCGCCATAGGTGTGATAGTTGCAACTTTCTTGGGCAAGGTCAGTGGTGTTGGACAACAACTGGCAAGTTGCCCAAGTTGATGTAAAGAGAGAGGAGGGTTGGTGTGCCGTTACTTGCTGCTGGAGCTGCCTGCAGGCTGTGGTGATTGAGCTGGGAATGTTCCCATGTTGGGGGTGATGGTGCTGGGGGCTGGAAACCTCTTTGAGTGCTGTCACATGGAGGAGGACATTGCCTTGGTGCTACGTTGGCTGCTTGCTGCAAGCTCCAGTGCTTCACTGTGCTTATTTTTAATTGAAGCACCGATGCCCAAGCAAAAGTAGGGCATAGTGTGTCCTAAAGTCAAAGAGACTGTTCCTTTACTTCTTCCTTCCCTTCTGCATCTGCATCCCCTTTTCTTCTGATGTTGATCTCTGGGGAAACAAGCTTTTTGTCTGGATTTTTCAGTTTTAATAGTTTCAGGGGAAAAAAATTACCCTATTACCTCTGTCATGCCCTGATTGTCAGAGAGCGTGTTGAAACAAACCCTTGCTTAGAAAATAATGACTCGTCCTTGGTGCCTGAGAGAGTTCTTAAAGCTGGGGCTTGGTCCTGCACGGCTGTGTGCACCTGAGTCATTCTGGGACAGGGAGGGTGAGACTTGGACCCTCTCACCGGTTTTTGGTTGCAGTTACCTTGCTGCTCCCTCTCTTACTCGGCGGGGTTTGGTTCTGTTGCAGATAGGCTAACAAAAGGTTAAACCAAAGTGTGGGAGTTTCCATTTGTGCTTTGAGTCATATTTAAGTCTTGTCAAGGTGAGAGATGCCTCTTCAACGTTATAGGAAAAGGCAGCGTGCAAAAAACCCCGACATCAGAGCATGGTTTACAGCATTGCATAGAGCAGGGGATTTCATGTGAAGGCGCTCAGCATTTAAAAAGGAGTTCTAAATTGTTGGTAAAAGTTAATCAAAGAATCCACATCCAGTTGCTTAACAGTGAAGCAGTCGACTGTTTCTGTCAGCCCGGCTCGTGACTGATTAAACAGAGCTGAGCTGCGGAGCTGTCAGGGCCACGGTCTTTAATGTGTTTGAAATACTTGGTACAGCAGCTGTCCTCCTGCTGCTTTTAGTCCACTCATCTCATTTTCAGCTTCTCCGCTCCACATAAATGTGATAAATAAACTCTGCAATCACATAACCGAGCTACTTTTGATGCCTGCCTGCGGGTATCTTGTTCTTGAGGCTGGATCACACAGAAGTGTAAATCAACACTTTGCTCAGTAAAGGACCTCTTAAAAAATGGCTTTGGGGCTTTTATGCTACAGCTGACCCGGAGGACTTGGTTGCCCAAGTCTTTTTATCAATGCTAATGTGATAAACTTCTTTCCAGAGTTCCTGGAGAAGGAGAGTCTTGATGACTCCTTTCTCAGAGTACTGTACTGCGGGAGCTTCCCCAAAGAACAGCTGAGGTTTACTAGGTTTTGTGTAAAACGCGGAATTCCTCAAGTTACTCTTTACGCTGAACTCCGAGGGTATAAATAACGCTGACCTCGTCTTGCAGGGGCGGAGAAGGAGCAGGAGTGTGGGGACGAGGATAAATCACGGGGTGAAAGCAAAAGCAAAGGGAGAATCGCATGTTCCCTGTTGTGCACTTGATGCCAAAAATTTATATCTGAGCAAAATTGATACTTGGGAATATCAGTATCACCAGCTGGATTTCAGCAGCAGGTGGGCTGAGGTGGAAGAGTCATTTTTAGGGAAGGAGGAGTGGGAGGTTGAAGCAAAGTCTGTGCAGGGTGTTGGGGAGAGAAAACTTGAGTGCCTCATTTCCAAACTTATTTTTTTTAATGATCAGGAACCAAGTTAAAAAAAAAAATCACGTACTTGAGCCTCGTTTCCTGTGCCGATGGTGAACTTTGTCAGACAAAACCTCTGACAAATTGTTTTCTCTGATAACCAGTTAACACCGAGAAAGCAGATAGGCAAAACCTCTTATCATCTTGACAAGCAACGGGCTTTTTGTTCAAACTCAAACCAGAAGCTGTGTCAGTGTGTTGAGTTTACACCTTGCAATAATAATCCGTGCTTTTATCTGATCGGAGGGGGATTTTATAACTTTCGAATGGGTCTTTGGCGGGGAGCCAGCCCTACTGTCATTTTTTATTAACGTTCTTTTTTTCTTCCCCTGTAGCCAGTCTGGGGTTTGGTTTTTTTTTTGTTTTGTTTTGTTTTTTTCTTTGTAATATTGTTTAAGGAATATGTATCCCATTCCTTGGGATATTGGGAAACGATATTTTAAGGTTCTATGTCTCAGCCCATTAGAGGGGTCTATAAAACAATCGTGGCAGCAAATGTGCAGTAACTAATCAAAACCACTGAAGCTAACGACAGTGGTACTTTATCCCCTTTAAATCATATTCCCCCCCCCCCTTTTTTTTTTTTTTTTCTTTTTTTTTTTTTTCAAAAAGGACAACTAGCTGCCAGTGCCCTCAATTACAATCGTTTAGAAAGAGATGTCCCAAGCATAATAGACAGGATGATGTTATAAAACCATTGCTGTCACACAGTTTACAAGTTCTTAGTTGAGCTGTTTGTGCTTTACGGAGAGAGGTAATTAGATTCTTCTAAAAAGTAGATGTTGTCAGTTCATCGATGGGTGGAGGTGACGGGAGGTGAGACACACTCATGCCTTGGCAAACCAATGCAGAAAACAAGGTGAAGTTATAAAAAACCCTGTGAAAAAAAGCTATTGGAGTTTTAAAGGAGCTCGCTCTCTGTGTAGGTGGTATAACAACTTTCCCTTACAGCAGGTGTGGCTTCTGTAGGCAGAGCCTGGAGGAGTCTACAACCTGCTCTGCTACTCCATGTCGTTCTCCACCTTTGCTGCGGAGTTTTGGGTGGAAGGTTTGGGACCGTGTTCGCTTGATCACAAGCGATCAAGTTACTCTGAAAAATTCAACTATGAAAAATTCAGCTGCTACTTGTCAGTAGTGTTTTAAGCCAAGACATTTAATTTCTCATGCAGAATGTTGGGTCTGTGCACTTGGTTGGTTGGGATGGCTCATTTGAGTTGCGATTGGTGTTGCTGATCCAAAGCTTGTGGCAGCCGTTTCAGGATGGACTCATATTGCAGACATGCAAGGTGCAGCACCTGTACCCAAGTACCAGCACAGGTTTGGGATGAAGGGCTGGAGAGCAGCCTGGAGGGGAAGGACCCTTGGGGGTGCTGGGGGGGAAAAAGCTGTAGAGGAGCCGACAACATGCGCTCGCAGCCCAGAGGCCACCCGTGTGCTGGGCTCATCCCCAGCAGTGTGGGCAGCAAGTTGAGGGAGGGGATCCTGCCCCTCTGCTCCACTCTGCTCTGCTCTGGGGAGACCCCCCTGCAGGGCTGGCCCCAGCTCTGGGCTCCTCAGCCCAGCAGAGACATGGAGCTGTTGGAGCGGGGCCAGAGGAGCCCCAGGAGTGATGGGAAGGTGGAACCCCTCTGCTGGGAGGAGAGGGGAGAGAGTTGGGGGGGTTGAGCCTGG
>NW_010423796.1:138300-142083 GCF_000710305.1 Buceros rhinoceros silvestris
GCAGGGGCTGTTGGGACAGGACAAGGGGTGATGGGTTCAACTGGAAGAGGGAGATTTGGATTAGGTCTAAGGAAGAAATTCTCCTCTGTGAGGATGGTGCGACACTGGCCCAGGTTGCCCAGAGAAGCTGTGGATGTCTCATCCCTGGCAGTGTTCAAAGTGAGGTTTGGTGGGGCTCTGAGCTGCCGGGTCTGGTGGAAGATGACCTGCCCATGGCAGGGTGTTGGAACTAGATGATCTTTTAGATCCCTTCCAACCCAAACCGTTCTGTGATTCTATGAGAAACTGTGCTTAGGACTCTTGTACTTAAGGTTTGAAGGGAAAATCCCCAAAGCCACGTCCAGCAAGGCTGAGCACTTGGCAGAGTGCTGTATGGGTTACAGAAGTGAATGGTTGGGGAAGAAAACATGTAAGGATACAAGTGGGTTTTTTGCCCTTTTTCCTTTGATTCTCAAAAGAGACCAGTTCTTATCACTGTATTCAGGCAAGCAAATCTACCAGCTTCTCAGCTGTAGAGATGAAGGTCTCCCAGTCTGCCTGATGGCCAACCTCAGTCTGGTTACAAGAGTCAACATCGTTCCCTGACCTCAGTCTGAACCTGGAGGTGGAAAAGCTGCCTTTGCTTCTTATATCAAGCAGCCTGGAAACAGCATTGCCATCAGGAGAGTGGGATTTCTGCCGTGTCAGAGTGGCACAGGGTGTTCCTGTGCTGCAAGGAAGCTGCCAGGCTGCTGTGCTGGTCACGTGCATGAAGAAAGTAGCTGTGCTTGGAGGGAGTTCCAGCTCTGAACCCAACGCTTTGTGTGTGACTGCTAAATGTAGCATTCGCTACAACAGACATTTGGTGTTTTACCTTTTTTTTTTATCGTCACATTAAGCAGAGAGTCAGGAGATTGATAGTCTTGTATAATGGAGGCAATTTTACAGAATAATACAAAAATGCACTTGCTTTCATGTAAACCACACCAAAAGGTAAGGGGATTTTTTTATTTGATTTTTGCCCCTCGAGGGCTTTTCGCCTGCCCCATAGCCCCAGGTCCCTCCGTTTGCAGGGGGCATGCTGGAGTGTCGCCTGCCCTTTGATGTGGTTTCTAAAGTGTGCCTCTTCACCGGGCTCCCTACAGATGCCTTTATGCGAAACAGAACGTTGAAATCCAAATGTGCCTGCTCTGCAGGTCATTTTTCATGCTTTATGTGCGACGTCAAAGATATTGCGGAGACGTTCTGCTGCACCCCCAGCCCGGGAAGGTGCGGGTAACGAGGTGGGGGTGGGAGTTCCTTGGCGTTTAACCCCAAATTTCTCCTTAGTTGCTTCCTCTGGGCCTCTCCCCAGCTCTCTCTTTCTCTCAAGGTGAAACTGAAACCTCGGTGACTTCACCCAAGCCTGCCCGAAGTCGAAGAAAATTTGATATTTCTCACTTATAGGTCACTTCAGTCCAGATTGTTTCCTGCCAAGAGTGGGGGCGGGGGGAAATGCCCTCCTGTTAATGGAAAAGCAATTACTATTATTTCTGGCGCATACGTTGTGTCGTTCCAGCGTAACACTTAGGTTATGGGCTCTGCTTGTCTTGCCCCGACTCCTCTGGCTTCCGGCTGGCTCTTGATGGGCTGCACCCATCGTGCAGCTGCCCATCGTGCAGCGGTGGAGTGGCAGCTGTGGGAGATGGGGCTGTGTGCCACGATGTGCACTGGGATGCTCGAGCGGAATAAGCAGTGACTGGGTTACTCTGGGGCAATTTCTCGGTGTCTAAGATAGGAAACCCTGGAAAATCTATTCTAATTCAGAGTTAATTTTTTTCGTCCCCAAATTCCTAAAGGCAGAAATCGCTCTTGGTGGGCTGCAAAGCTTTTGTGCCATTGGGTGCATCTCTCTGGCTGCTTTTTGTGGATCTCTGGGAGGCAGAACATCCATTTCCTCCCCCCCCCCCCCCCCTTTTTTTTTTTTAAAAAAAAAATCTTACTTGTATGATTTTTTAACTTCATAATAAAGTAGAAAATGTGAGGCCTGTCTGGAGGCACCTGCTATAGATGTATTTTTTCTGGGTTTTTTTTTTCATCGGGATAGACCCATCTTTTTCCCAGTAGGTCCCTGGACTTTAATTCAGGTCAAAATGTTTCTCTTGATAACCTCTAAATATCCCTTCAAACCCAAAGCATTCTATGACTCTCTAAATTCCATCATATTGTCATTCAAGTATGTGAAAGGCAAAACACGGATGTTATTCCCCTTGGCCCGGAGCGACCGGGCTTTATCTAGGACAGACTTTCTTGACTTTGCGGTTTTCTCAATAGCAATATTTATCAGGTCCTGTCGCCATTTTATTTGGATCTGGGCAATATTGACCTCTGGCGAACAGATATTATGTACTACTCTGCTTCTCTCATGGGTGTAGCCCAAGGATGATGTTAATACTCCGAAATGAGATGGGGGACCAAGATAATGTGTATTCTGAGAATGTGTCCACAAGGTCCTCTGGTAAGACTTAATTCTGTGTTCAGCCCAAAATGCTGACTGTGAACATGCTTAGAACTTTGGCGGTGGAGTTCAGAGCTGGCCACAGCACCCTTCAGCATGTTAGCCCAGATTTTTCCTCTCCCATGACCACTTTTTCTGCTCTGATCTTGCTACACCCTGTTTAATGATCCATTTCAAACACAGTGTTTTATCCCAAACCTCGCATTTTCCCATTCTTTGATTTCTTCCCTTTCTAGAGGAAAAAAGATTACATAAATTCAAGAGATTTTAATGAGTACACTGGGCTTGCTTTTGGCGTAATTTACAGTGGATTCAGTGTTATAACTTCATTACGCTTCAGTTGAGTAACTTATGTCATAAATGGGCGTATCTAAGAGTGGAATCGAGCTTCGGATCTCTTTGTTGTGTGGGCTTCAGAAGGACCAAGCGCTCCCTCCCCCTTTTTGAAGTCCTAATTCTCTTTATAGAATGTTGCAATGTCTTTCTATAGAGTTGTGCCTCTGAAGTTTGAGATTTCTAATGCAAAAAATACCACTTTTCCCCCAGTTGCTTCAAGTATTGACGTTACTGGTGAAATTTGTCTTCAGCGGTGTTTGCACAGACCTTTCCCTGTGGCTTTGTTGCAAAAATCCCTATTGTTGTAGCTCATCCCTGAAGAGACCTTTTGAATGAGCTTGGTTGGTAGTCCCCTTGCTCAGCTGTTTGCTTCTCTTGTAGGAGCACTTGTAGTAAACATCACGGATCCTACTGCTTTGCAACCACTAGAGGTCAAGATTGTGCTGTGGCATTGCTGCTCATCCCCGAAGGTTTAGTTCCAGCTCCTGCTGTGACCGCGTCCAGTGTCAGGCAGATATATTTAATTTAATTATCAATTGCCACAGTCATTAATTAAGATGAAGCCAGTGCATGGTGCGAAGGGCGCTCTGCCTTACGCAGTGGCGGAGGCTGCTGGAGTTTGCAAGGGTTGGAATAATGCGGTTTTAATATTCATCAGATCTACAAACTACAGCGGGGATTGGTCTCTGATGGGGTCTGTCTTCCCAAGGAGAGGTTCGGAAGGGAGTTGAGCTGAGAGAGGCTGTCAAAACAAAGCTGGCTCATGAATTTGTGTGATGTTAATACTTTTAAGTGTTTAAAGGAAATGATTTGGAAGGTTTGTGCTCTAAATAGAATTTTCTACTTTCTGCAGTTCAGGTAGCAAAAAAAATCAGGTTTATTTGAATAGATTCTACTCAGTTTAAATCTCTGTTGTTTTCACTGACAACTGTATCTGCCACCGCGGTTTCTCGTATTCCCTCTTCCTGCTG
>NW_010423796.1:142175-151663 GCF_000710305.1 Buceros rhinoceros silvestris
CTGCTGAAGCCAGGCTGTCATGTTAGCGTGGGGCAGGGGATGGTCCCCCTTCACCACCTCGTTTGTCTCCTGTTGTCAGGGAGCAATAAAGTACATGGGTGCAAGTTTGATTCGGGTTGTGCAGGTAATTGCTCGAAGTAGAGTTTATGTTACTAACTGGAATAGATAAAACACTCTTTTAAAAAGAAACCTACCGTCTAAAATAACACTTTCAGAAGCTCACCTTCTTATGTATAAAAAATTACAGATGCATATGGGTGGGATCCTGTAAATCTGTCTATCCATGTACCTTTAAGGTTTTCAGGGTGTTTAGTTTCTCACTGCACCAGAGCATAAGCCCCCATGTGCGGAACCTCTGCATCCACTGGCTTGACCTTTTCCCCGTTGTTTTGGCCATAATTTGGGACTCGAGGCAGGAACAACGTCTCTGTGCCATTCCCCCTCCTTGCCCTTTCCCTTTAGTTTGAAGTTCTTGGTTGAGTCTCTTGAACAATTGGGAATAAACCATTTCTCCTGTCAAATATTGTGCTCAGTAACAATGAGGAAACCAAGTGAGTTTTTGCAGCAGGGCCCATGTGTTGACCTCCGCTGCAAACAAACCCCGAAACCCCAGGAAATTGGTATCTCTAGCAGTTCAAGGGAGCTCTACGTGTGTTGCTCCCTGAATCATGGTGCTTCTCCCAGCGAGTGAATTTTGGTTCTATATCTTTCACATCTCATTCTGTACATCAGCAACATACAATTAAGCTCTCCTGGGGTACCACAGAAATGCTTTCAGGAACCTCTGGGGTCCAGATGTGGAATGTTTTGTGCTGACATGGGTTGAAAAGAGGAACAAATCCAATGGTTAAGTACGTCCTTTAATTCAGCCTGTGACAGTCAGCACATGGCCCATGGGCTAATATTTCTGCATCTGTGCTGTAAATAGATCAATATGGCCGTATGATGGGTTTGGCGTTTTGATTTGTGAAGAGTGAGAATATTGTTTGCATTGTTGCATAATCCCCAGAATGGTTTTGAAATGAATCTTCTGTTTCTTCGGAATATCTGGGTTAGGAAAAACATAGCGTTTCTACGTTCCATTAAGCACGGGTTTTATTTTGTCTCGTTTGTCGTATTTCATGACTGGTTGCATCTTGTGGCTGAAAAAAAGCATTAAATCCGAGGGTGCTATTGTAAAAGGTGAAATCTGTGGGTTTCTTTTCTAGGCACAGCAGCAAAGAAACCTGGACAATATTGTATCTCAGCATCCCAGGATAAGCGGGGGGAAGAAGTCCAAGAAAGAAGCCTGCGCAAGCTCAGATCTGGAGGTAAAAAACACTAGCCCCATGTCTGAGCAAGATTCGGGTATCCTGGATGTTGAAGATGAGGATGAGGATGAAGAGGTAACTGTATAACATCAAATCCAGGAGAACTGGATGGTTTGGGGGTGATCAGTAGCGTCTCACACGGTGTTGGCACCTCGCTCAGTCTTTCATGTCGCTGTGCAGTGCATCATAGCCCATTCTGCATCTCTGTAGAACACGGTGGGTGTTTCAGCACTGGGTTATTTTGAACTGTTGGCCCAATTCTCGTTAGCAGGCTCAGCAGAGAGACCGAGTATTGCGTGAGAACTGAATAGCCCATGGCTTCTCCCCCCCAGCTTAAGAATTGCACTTCTGTGCTTACTCGGGAGGGCGGTTTGGTATCTGTCCGTTTAAAAAAAGATAAATTGCTGCGTAGTACACGAGATACTTGGCCTGTTCTGTGAAACGTGTGTCTGGGTGACAGAGATTCTGTGCGTGGAAGCGGATTGCATCAGAATGTAGCTTTTTAAAATGTAATTTTAATTCCTTGATGTGCTCCCTTGTTCTTGTCTCCCTTTCTGCTGCTGCTTCCTCTGTCAGTCTGTTGTGTTCGTTAACCACAAAGCATAACCTCACTCACAGCGCTGGTTCTTCTTTCCTCCCAGTGCATGCAGTGGGACATGCTTGGATTTGTGGAGCCCTGTCTCTGTGGCACCCTGGAGATACCTCCTTGGAGGGCAGATCGTGAGGTTTTGAGCTTTTTGATGTGTTCTTCGTTTTTTGTGGTGCAGTCTTCCCTTAGATCTTTTATCTACCACGCTGGGTGCTTTTTCTCTTACTGGTGAAGCCTCACTCATGTCAAGAGAATGATACTTCCAGCTACAACCTGTAACTGAATTGGATAATATTTGTTTCCATGAACTTGACAGTCCATGACCAGCCAGAGAAGAGGATTAAGAACAAGTTTCTGAAGTGGGCTGCTCATGTGTTCCGTGCTCATGTTTGGCCTTTCCCCCCATAGTTCAATTCTTTCCTCTGCCGCACTCCCAGAGTAGACCGAGGAGACCACCACTTACTTCACAGGGACCAAACTGTAGGGTACGACCCAGAGCCTTCACGCTGCACTAAAACTGTCTGGGTAGGCTGTTTACTCCTACATCAAAATGGAAATAGAGCAGAAGTTAAGTAGGAGAAAAATGAGTGGGAATGGCACATTTTCTTGAAAAAAACACTGATTTTTGTTCGATCTTGTTTGGTATTTCCCTGTTAAAAATAAAAGTCTGGTCCTTTAGTAGTTCTTGTTCCATCTCACTTGCAAATCATCAAATCACAGAATGGTGTGGGTTGGAAGGGACCTTCAGGACCATCTAGTTCCAACTCCCTGCCATGGGAAGGGACACCTTCTGCTAGACCAGGTTGCTCAAAGACCTATCTAGCCTGGCCTTGAACACTGCTGGGGATGGGACATCCACAGCTTCTTTGGGCAACCTGGGACAGTTCTTCCCTCACAGGGAAGAATTTCTTCCTTAACATCTCATCTAAATCTCCCATGTTTCAGTTTAACCCATCACCCCTTGTCCTGTCACTACCAACCCTTGTAAAAAACCCCTCCCCATCTTCCCTGTAGCCCCTTTCAGCACCGAAAGGCTGCACTAAGGTCTCTCCAGAGCCTTCTCTGCTCCAGGCTGAACATCCCCAACTCTCTCAGCCTGTCCTCATGGGGTAGGTGCTCCAACTCCTCTGATTATCAAAATCTCTCACTTGCTGAGTAGCAGGTTCTTGCAAAACATCATCAGTGTGAAATGTGGTGGAACTTGTGGGGTATGTGAAGTTTCAGTCAATTGGAACTAGAAATCAGAATTGAATTTCAGTTAAAATTGAAAGGTATAAGGAAAACATTAATGAGGGAAGAATTTAAAGACAATAATTTGTACAGCATGGCTGGGAGAAATCTCTTGTTTGTTGGGTGGAATTAACTCCCCTCAAGGTAGGTGAAATCCCATCTCTGGGGGGGTTTAGAGCCAGGGTGGTCATAAGTGAAGAAACTTGAAATGGGGATGACGGTGCAGGTGGGGGATGGGCAGAGGAGGCTGCTGTCCATGGTGATGAAACACATCACAACGGGGCAGCCCCCACAGGACCCTCCTTCTGTGCTTGGTCTGGCTTTCTTGAGTGTCATGTGTGGCTGAAAGCTACATCTGAACGCTGTGCATGTTGTCTACCTATCCTTTAGTAAAGCCTTTGACACCATTTCCCACAGCATTCTCCTGGAGGAACTGGCTGCTCATGGCTTGGACTGACGGCACCCTCAGTTTGCAGATGACACCAAGTTGGGTGGCAGTGTTGATCTGCTTGAGGCTAGGAAGGCTCTACTGAGGGATCTGGACAGGCTGGATTGATGAGCCAATTGTATGAGGTCTAGAGCACAAGTCCAGTGAGCAGCAGCTAAGGGATCTGGGGGAAGCAGTTTAGCTTGGAGAGGAGGAGGCTCAGGGGAGACCACCTGGCTCTCCACAACTCCCTGACAGGAGGTTGGAACAACCCAAACAATTCTGTGATTCTGTTCTATGTGTGTAGTCAGTTGACCCCAGCCAGCTGAAAAGCCCTTACCCCAGTTTCTCACTCACCCCCCTCAGAAGAACTGGGGAGACAATGTAAAGGGCAAAAGTGAGAAAACCCATGCGTCGAGGTAAGGGCACTTTAGTAAGTAAAGATGAAAAAACCCGAACCACCAAGCAATGCAAAGGCCATCACTCCCACCAGCAGACCAGTGCCCAGCCAGTGTCCAAGCAATGGCTACCTTTGAAAAAACTTACCCTGTTTACCCCAGTTTTATAGCTGAGCGTGATGTTACATGGTATGGAACATCTCTTTGGTCAGTTCAGGTCAGTGGCCCAGCAGTGTTCCCTCCCAGCCTCTTGCCCAGCCCCAGCCTAATTTCGGGGGGTTCAAAGTAAGAAACAGGGAAGGTCTTGATGCCATGTCAGCGCTGTTTAACAGTAGCTAAAACACTGGTGTGTAATCAACACTGTTTTGATCACACATCTAAACCACAGCACTGCTTGGGTTGCAGTGAGGAAAATGAATGCCAGCCCAAACCAGCGTGTACAATGTTAATGGGAGGGTGTTTGAAAAGAGTTCTCTAAATTTACAGGCCAACTGCAAAATCATTTTTGGTGGTTGATGGATTCATTCCTATCTTTTCATCTCCTTATGTGAAACTTTCTCCTTATGATTATCTGTTCCATGCAGGAATACTGTTAATCCAGAGTCTGGGTCTCCAGAGTTAATCCCCATTGCTTACAATTCTTAGAATTAAGTGCCCTGAGCACAAGTGAACTGCATCTTGTTTCCTGCACAGCCCCCATGTTCTCGAGCCATGGAGAAGGCTTTCTGGACTATAGAGGGACAGAACTGCAACGAGCAGGCACGTGTCGTTTGCTGGGTTCTGCCCCTCCTTGGGACTGCTGAGGCTTCTACTTCCCAAGGAAAAATGGCAAAGAGAAAAAAAAACAGGAGAAAGAGAAGGTGCCCCTTTCGTGAAGTCAGTAGGCAAGTAAAGACATGATCCTGCAGCATTCAAATACGGCACTGGTAGCTCTTGCTTATGACCTGTCAAAGCCAATAAAGCCAACCAGTAACTTTGGGTTTCTGACTGGGAGGCAGCCAGTGAAGACTGGTTAAAGGAAAGGGAAGAATGACGGGTGCTTTGCACCCATTCCTGCCCTGAATTGAAAACAGGATGATCCTAGGTTTTTCAGATGGAGTTTAGGCAGCAGAGCTCTTGATCCTGGTGCATAGGCTGGAAAAAGTGGGGTAAATGGTTTTTTTTTTTTCCTCTAGGAAATATCTGAGGCCCTTCATCAGGCTGCGTTACAGAGTTCTCCACCTAGGCTGGATGAACTGTTCTGGAGACCCTGTGGCTCCTCACCCCTGTGGAGCAATCACTTCATCCCCACAGCAAAACTTACAGGAAAATCTTTGAAAGGGAGGCAAGAGCAGAAGGGTTTTGCTTATGCTGTTGCATGTGTTCCAGTGGAGATCGTTTTCTCCCTTGGAGGAGCATGCGAGAACTCTGCCAGTGGCATTCAAGAGGACCAATACAAGACGCGGTTCTCCACTCCATTAGCGTTCTCCAGGTTGGGGACATTATGGTCCAGATGTGTCCCACTTAAGTACAGATGCCTCACTGGGATGGAAGCTCCCACTATAACCAGCGTGAGGGAGTGGGCCCAGTGTGAAGTGAGCTGGGGGAAGGCTTACATCCAGTTTTTATGAATGTCAAGTTGCAGAAGGAGAATTTGCGTTTCACAGTGAGTAGCTCCACAGTCTGTTCAGTTTGTGCCAGCTGTTCCCTTTGTAGTAAAATACATCCAGAAAACTACAAAGCTCATCCAGATTCTTCTCATTTTCGGGGACTTTTCCTTTGTGATCTTGTGGAATACAGTGGGACAAACTTGCCTGCGTTATGCCTCATTTCTTCTTGTTCCCCCCAAAAAACAGTCAGGTGTCTGTGAAGTGGTTGGGTTAAACTGGACTCCCTGGTGCTCCTTTGTTGGAGAGGGGAGGTTTTAAGGAAGAATATCACACTTCAGAAAAACGTCCACTCAACTGTCTTTGAAGAACAAGTCAACAAATTCCAGACAGTTTTTTGTGTGGAAAAGGAGTTTGGCACTCAGGACATCAGCAGGTGTGAGGGGTTGCCAAAATTCATCATGCTTCTGGCTTCCTTTCAGGCTGACCTGGCTGGAAGAATGCGTTGTAATTCTGTCAGTGAGTGTAATAGATCTCTTACAAAGGTTTGGGAGCTAGAGCAGGGACCCCAGAGAGCTCTCTCGCCTTTCCCTGATAAATGGCTTTGCTAGGTGCCTTCAACCACCACCACCTTTTGTTTGCTTCCACTAGCAATTATGCAAAAAAACATCTTGGAACGGAGAGAAACCTCTTTATTTTCAGACAAAGCTGTCTGCCTGTTGTCTATAACATGAGCCAGGGTGAGATCAGTTAGTCTGCAGGACCATCTGACCACTCGTAGGATCCTGAGCATCCTTTTGACCCTGCAAGTGCATTCAGGTTTTTTCTCTAAGGTTAAGCCATGGAACTCACCGGGAAGGACACCCAAGACCACACAAGATGCAGCAGATCTACAGCACAGTTTGCTCGGTACCTGCTTTCAGCAGGGGGTAAAGTGCTTCCTGCCAGCTGGTGTCCTGTTAAATCCTGGAGTGGTTTGGGTTGGAAGGGACCTTCAAAGCTCACCCAGCCCAATCTCCCTGCAGGCAGCAGCGACATCTGCAACTAGAGCAGGTTGCTCAGAGCCCCAAGGGCCAACTTGACCTGCAATGGTGCCAGGGATGGGGCTTCTCCCACCTCTCAGGGCAACCTGGGACAGGGTCTCACCACCCTCAGAGTAAAAAATTTCTTCCTTCTCTCTAGTCTGAATCTCCCTCTTCCAGTTGAACCCATCACCCCTTGTCCTGTCCCAACAGCCCCTGCTGAAAAGCCCCTCCCCAGCTTTCCTGTAGCCCCTTTCAGCACTGACAGGCCGCACTAAGGTCTCCCCGCAGCCTTCTCTGCTCCAGGCTCAACACCCCCAGCTCTGTCCCCTCTCCTCCCAGCAGAGGGGTTCCACCCTCCCATCACTCCTGGGGCTCCTCTGGCCCCGCTCCAACAGCTCCATGTCTCTGCTGGGCTGAGGAGCTCAGAGCTGAATGCAGTGCTTTGAGCAGTAGAGTTTTACTCCATAAAATGATGAGATGCTTTCTGCAGTGTGTGTGTCATGTGAAGACACAAGGCCTCCTTGATGTCCTCCGTTGGACTTGAGCCTCTGTGGGTGCAGTGTTGTGTGCTCATGTTCCTCTGCGCCAGCTCATCCATGTACGTCAGTCACTGGGGCTGTGAGATGGTTCATAAAACACCTCTCCTGAATTCCTGTCCTTTATGTCTGGAGGGTTTTTTCTCCTCACTGTAAGAGGAGCAAACGTGTCTGCACTTGTGTCCTTACCTCAAACTGACAAGGATCAGCGCTTCAAGCCAGACCAGAGCATCCCGTAACTCTTGGGCCAGACTTGTGTTGGTGGCACCTACAGCTGAATGTTTCCGTTGAAAAGTTGGCTTCCATGGGTTAAATTTGCTGCAGTCAGTGTTTAAACCGACTGAAAATGTTCTTGCAAAGAGAGGCTTTGGCTGTTTACAGAGACTGACATGTCTGCCTCTGCTCCCGGCACCAGGAACGTGCCGGATGCAGGATTCGGGAATGAGGTTTGTGAAGCTGATGTTTAGTAGACTGGGAAAATTTTGGACAAGATGAATAAATTCTTTGTTCTGCAAATGAAAGGAAAGAAAAAAAAAGATTAAGCTGAAGAAGAGATGTCAGGGGAGTAATCAGTCCTGTTGGTGAGGCAGCTCCAGTTCTCATTTCATCATCGGGTTTCAGAAAATCAAAGATGTATTTATTTTTTTGAACACTGGTAGTGCAGCTTTGGCTGAGAATATCAAGTCACTGCTAAAGGGGATGAACCAAGCCTGAATTTTTTTAGATATATCTAAATATGTAAATATTAGATATATTTGAATTGTGCAACGTGTTAAAAGGAGCCACCAAGATAATGACATGTCTTTTGTACATTCAGAGGCCTATATTGGTCAGTCTGGGAATATTTCAAAGGGTAGGATTGTTATTTTCTCTGTTGTAGGGCTCTGGCTGTATGTGGAAGAGATGGACTATTCTTTGCCTTAAAAGATCTTGTAGGTTTATACCCTGCATAAAATCACAGAAACAGTTTTTAGGTCCTTGTCTTTCCATTTGCAAAAAGCTTTCTCATGGTCCAGGACCCATCTGGTAGAGAACAAGTCTTAAAAGGATCAGCTGAGGGACCTGTGGGTGTTTAGCCTGGAGAAGAGGAGGCTCAGGGGAGACCTGGCTCTCCACAACTCCCTGACAGGAGGTTGGAGCAAGGTGGGGGTCAGTCTCTTCTCCCCAGGAACAAGCAACAGGACAAGAGGAACTGGCCTCCAGTTGCTGCAGGGTAGGCTGAGGTTGTCCCTGAGGAACCATTTCTTGGTTCCCTGTTGGGGTTGTGCAGGGCTGTCCCAGGCTGCCCAGGGCAGTGGTGGAGTCCCCATCCCTGGAGGGTTTGACCAGCCGTGTGGAGGTGGTGCTGAGGGCCAGGGGTCAGTGGGGACCTGGCAGTGCTGGGGAAATGGTTGAACTAGATGATCTTAAAGATCTTTTCCAACCGAAAGGATTCTGTGGTTCTGTGATGGTGTCCTACCTAGATTAGCAATTCATTGTCTCAGAGATGTTTGCTCGGCAGAATAGTCCGGCAGATTTTTTTGTGAGTGTGTGTGTGTGGGCTTAAAAGTTTTTGCAGAAGATCAGAGACTGTGAAAATGTTTCAGTCTGCTTTGAAAGAATTTCTCTGGGGGAGTAAACTCCGTTTTTGGCAATACCCTGATTTCACAAATCTTTATCAGAAATATTTCTCCGTGGACCACGTTCAACTAGTGCCCTAAATCCAAGAGGAGCAAAACCGTTTGATCCTGAATTCAGATTCATAGGAAAACATCGCCTGCTTTGATGGTGTTGTGAAGGGATGACAGATTTCCCCTCCTTCAGAAAAACACAGGGTGGACTCAGGTCCAGCCGGTCCAACTTCCCCACGCTGATGGTGGTCGCCAGAGGATGGCTGGGTTGAGCGAGTACCGATACTTCCCTGTCTGCTTTAGTGATCTCCAGTGATTTTGCAATCAGGGATTGCGGAGCCAGAAGTGATTTACTGTTCTACCAACCAGAGACCAATTGCGCTTAATGCCGGGGGAATGCAGTAAGGCAAAATCTGTGTCCCAAGGAGTCCACGAACTAGCTGAAATCTGGATTTGGGAGCTATTTACAGAGCATTAGGAGGCCTGGGAGACTGCAAACGGAAAATAAATGACCAGGAAGGCAGGATAAAATTGGCATTAGCACAATAAAACTGCTGCTTGGTGTTTGCAGTTGTCAGATATAGTCTTATAAAAGCTAAAAGCAGGAGATGTTAGTGAGACTGGTGAGCTATGTTTCACTGCTGCTTGAGCTCGGGTCAGCAGTAACCCTTCTGCTGAGACATGAAGCCAGGGTCAGCAAGGAAAGGGTCACACAGGCAATGCCAGCCCCAACCCTCACCCAGACACCTTCTTCCTTCCTGCTCAGACAACCTAACC
>NW_010423796.1:151782-160768 GCF_000710305.1 Buceros rhinoceros silvestris
CAGCCACCTTCTCCCTCCCTGCTGAGTCGGCTTAGCCTGTCTGTGAGAGCTGCTCTGATCACAGAATGGTTTGGGTTGGAAGGAATCTTAAAGATCATCTAGTTCCAATCTCCTGCCATGGACAGGGACACCTTTCGCTAGAGCAGGTTGCTCAGACCCCCAGAGTCCAACGTGACCTAGAGTGTTTCCAGGGATGGGCCTTCTACCACCTTTTTGGACAACTTGGAGCAGGGTCTCACCACCCTCACAGGGAAGAATTTCTTCCTTACATCTGATCTAAATCTCCCTCTTTCAGTTTAAAACCATCATCACTTGTCTTCTAGCACTACAGGATCCCCTCCCTCGACCTGCTGCCCACGCTGCTGGGGATGAGCCCAGCAGACGGGTGGCTTCTGGGCTGTGAAAGCATGTTGCTGCCTCCTGTCCAGCTTTTCCTGCCTCAGGAACCCCAAGTCCTTCTCTGCTGCTCTCCAGCCCTTCACCCCCAGCCTCTGCTGGTATTGGGGTTTGCCCGACCCAGGGACAGGACCTTGCACTTGGCCTTGTGGAACCTCAAGAGGTTCACACAGACCCACCTCTCAAACCTGTCCAGGTCCCTCTGAATGGATCCTGTCCCTCCAGTGTGTTGGCCACACCACTCAGGTTGGTGTCATCTGCAAACTTGGTGAGGGTGCCCTCAATCCCACTGTCGATGTCACAGACAAAGGTGTCAAATGGCATAATGGAGTGCAAAGGAGAGGAGGAAAGCCCAGCAAGATGGATGCGCAGGCTCATGCCGTGCCCCAGTAATGCCTTCTGCCGCCTTGTTCCCAGTGAGCCGGCTGCTTCCCCTCCCTGCACCACCAGGCCGAGACTGTCAAGTTTCTGGAGCTCTTGAAGCGATGCTGGTGGTGTGGGATGGGATGCTCCCACGCCGTGTGTTGCTGCTCTGTCTGTCTCTCTGTAGCTTCTTTCATTGTTTCAATTTTAACCAAGAACTCTGTAGCTGAGGACTGAGTTTCATTGTATGGAGAAGATTCTTTAGCAGCTGCAGTTCCACATTACACAGGAGGCCCTTTAACAAAACCCTCTGTTTTCCCTTTCCAGCCCGCAACTGCTTCACTCCCCTGCTTGAAGCCATTGCTTTAGCTGAGGAGGACCACTCGCCCCAGGCACTTTGGGCAGCTTGTTTGAGGCTGGTGTACCCTCATCCAGCTAGAAACGTCTCTTTCCTTCATCCTACCTCCTTTTTAGCAGAAATGCCTCTTAAGCTTAATTAAAAATATATAAAATAAACATGTTTCCCAGGCCTGTCCATTGGTCCCTTTCATCTCTCTCCCTTTTTTTTCCACCACATGTCAACAGAACACTCCCCTCCTCACCGGGGAGAAGGATGGTTGCCTTAGCTTTATGCCGTGGCCAGCAAGATTAATACTGTGTTGGCTTGAACATCTCTAAAGGACACAAGCTTCTTGTATGCAAATTTATTCTCTGATCTTTCCTCTCCTTCCATCCTACCCTTCAAAAATGAGCTTCCTTCTCCATGTGCAAGATTCACTATGTTGTTGAAAGGTGTCGGAGTCTGTGTGGTGCGGTTTTTTTTAAGGAAAAAAATAACACTAAAAAGTAGAATTTCTGCATTTAGAGAACTTAAACTAGAAATCTAGAGAATAAGGTTTGGGTTTTTTTCCCCCTGTTGCATAAGTACCCGAACAGCTTGTGCCAGGATGCTTAAACTTGTGTTTAAGACTCTGGTTAAAATGAAATCTCTGCTGAGCTGGCTAACAGAGGGTCAAACGCTGCAATGTGATTTCTTCAGACAGTGTAAATGGAGCGAAAGCAATGTTAAAGGAAATTTTCCTACTTTCAGAAACTTTAAAAACTATAGATATAGTCAGATATAGGTAGATACCAATAATCACTCTAATTGTTGCATGACTGAAATCTTGGTGTCGCTCTTGGTGGGACTTGGATGTATTGGATTAACTAGATGTGATATATTAGAGCTGCGCTTACCTCTGTGTGTTCTGCATATCCCACACTGATCTCCTGCTGTCTTCTAGGTTCCTGGGGCCCAGGACCTGGTGGACTTCTCCCCGGTGTACCGATGCCTGCACATATACTCTGTCCTGGTGAGTAACTCTGCGCTGCCCACGAGACTGGTGCTGGCGCTGGGCTGTGCTTTAAAGACGATGAGGGAGTGCTGCTCCTTCCATCCATGTTGCTGCAAGACTTTTGTTGGTGTTCACCTAGTTAGGAAGTGCGTTGTCTGCGGTAGAAAGTAGGCCAGTGATGGATGGATTTGGGTGACAACCACAGAGTTACTTCATGAAGGCCACAGAGGCATAAAGAGATATTTTCTCCAACTGCTGCAGACAGTAATAATACACATGTTTCTCGGTTGTATAGTTTTTATCCAAGAATTCTTCTTTGGCCACAGTAACTTCATTATTCAGGGCAAATGGAGGCATTGCAGGGGGAAATTGGTTTTAAATACGTTGTTTGCTATGCTTAGGAGAACTTTGCCACTCTTCAAACATTGTTTGACAGGAGCGGATTTGCTGCCATCCCACCAAATACCAAATACCAATTTGACTGTTGCTCCCAGGTTCCTGACAGGCTTTGTGTGCACTGAAAAATACGGCCAAAGCAAATCCGTGTTGGTGTTTGGTTAGTGGCTGAAAAGTGGTACTCTGAGCAGTGTCATGTTCTTGAGATGTTCTCAAGAGAGCTTCCATCTCTGTGGATGCAGCCTGCTAGACGAGCTGTATCTTCTCCTAGGCATTGTGAGTACATAAGGCACTGATTTTTTTCTTCCTTTTTGATTTATAACGAGGGCAGAGAAGGTGCCCTTTGTAGCCTACTCTTCAGCTCGTAATTTCTAAGGTACCTCCCGCAGCGTATGAGCCTTGCACCCGCGGACCCAAAGAACCTGTGGTTGTGTCCATTCTTTGGATAGAGGAAGCTTTCAGCAGGCTCTTCTCCTGCGGTTGGGCAATCTGAAGCCCAGGCAGCAGATGAAAGAGCACTCTGTTCACTTCCTTTCCACCGCGGAGCCAGACGTGAGAGAGAATTGTTTTTAAGGCCCTTCGCAAGTCAGTTTCTCCAGCAATACGTACAAATGAATTCGCGAAAAGGAAAAGAATTGTCATAAAAAACATTTATATAAAATCTTCTTGTGCCCTCATCTGTTAATAATTATGTAATTTGGCTACATTGCTGTGATATTTTATTGGAATGAAAAAGTTAACCTCCCCAAAATGTGTTACTCTGTTTATCTTGGACAAAACCCTCCTCCTCAGCCCCGGTGTTGGGAGCCCGGTTTAGGGAGTGTGCTAATTGGAGATTACAACTGGTCTGAAATGCTTTGTGGGTTTCGAACTTTATTTGGAGAAACTTCAGTGAAGAATCGGTATAATGAAAACAGGATTAGGAATCATATTTATGTAGCTTACGCGCGTTTGTCTAGTGCCAGGGTATTTATTTAATTGTGTATTTATATGTAAAGCTGTTATGAAAAGAATGAAGAGCTTTCACTGGTGGACATCACAGTTTTGCACATCTGAAATGGTCTCATTTCTCCTTCGTGGCCTCGTTGCTTTACATTTTGATCTGAAGTAGCGATTCGTCCTCTGAAGCGTAGTAGGGAAATGCTGCTCCTGGGAGAGAGGTTTCATGGCCAGTGCTCTGTGATGGATCTGGATGGGATTGTCTTCTGCTGCAGGTGGGAACAGAATGATAGAATTACAGAGTACCGCATCGGAAGGGACCTAAAGGATCATCTGGTCCGACCTTTCTCGGCAAAAGAACAATGCCATGGTGATGGTGAGGTTAAACCTGGGACAGGGGTTTCATGCCAGTGGGTGAGTGTCTTCCGTCCCCATCCTGAGCTGAGATCATTCAGTCCTTCTCTGTTTCAGCCAAAAGCCCTAGTAATGAGAAAAAATACACAGCAGAGCTCTAAAGAAGGTGTCTTGGTGAGGCAGGAGTGAGAGGAAAAGGTAACCAACCATACTAAAGACTCCTGAAAAGAAAATTGTCCTTTTCCTGACCTGTGATTTGAATCCTGCCATAGCTTTCTAGGCCAAACTTGGGCTGAACAATGTCAGAGATCCAGCAAGCATCGAGGGAAACGGCCACATCAGTGTCAGACGGAAGGATCATAATGTAATAGTTACCAAAAAAATCCTAATATTTGTCATTTACAATAGCGTTATCTAAACGCTTGGCCTGCAGTTAAAAAGGCCCACGTTGAATAAACATTGAGATATTTATTATTTTTAGTGAAATCGACCTTCCAGTCACCTCGGTTTTATGGCTGTGCTGCTTATAAATTCCCAAAGGATTATTTGAAAAATCCTACTCATATCTGCCAGCCTTATCAGCAGGGCAGAAGTTCACATATTGTAACGGGAGGTCAGCCTTCGGTCATGGTCTTACAGAGGGGGCCAGGCACCTGTAAATCCTTCCTTCAGCAACCAAGGCGAAGTACAATATCAAACAGGCAAGGAGACTTTTCCAGGAAATGCTGAACTTTCTCAGGAAGGGCAGAGGAGGGGGAAAGAAAGTGAAGGAAGGTCAGGTGGGGGTTAATTGAGAGTTGGACCTTGGCGTGGTGGCGGCTCCGGGGAGGACAGTCTCTGGTGGGATGCTTTATGGGACTATTCATTGGCGATTCCTTTTCTTGTGAGAAACGGGCCAGCTGACAGTGTCTTGAGGAAGAAATGGGCGTAGGGGACGCTTTGCATCTATCACACAAAACATCACAGGAGTGTATTTCTGGAGTTGTACACATGGCTAACCCTTCTTTGCTCAGATAACCCTTTGATTTCATGGTCTGGGTTAATGTCCCTAAATGGTTCCTAGAACAAGTAGTCCTTACCCTGCCTGTGCTTTCTGTGTGCAGCAAATACACTCTGAATTGCATGAAAGAAGGCTTTTCAGGCAGAATCACAGAACGGTTGGGCTGGAAGAGACCTTCAAAGCTCATCCAGTCCAACCCCCTGCAGGGAGCAGAGACATCTGCAACTAGAGCAGGTTGCTCAGAGCCCCAAGGGCCAACCTGACCTGCAATGGTGCCAGAGATGGGGCTTCTCCCACCTCTTGGGGCAACCTGGGACAGGGTCTCACCACCCTCTTCTTTCTCTCTAGTCTTAATCTCCCTCTTCCAGTTGAACCCATCACCTCTTGTCCTGTCCCAACAGCCCCTGCTGAAAAGCCCCTCCTCAGCTTTCCTGTAGCCCCTTTCAGCACTGACAGGCTGCACTAAGGTCTCCCCGCAGCCTTCTCTGCTCCAGGCTGGACACCCCCAGCTCTGTCCCCTCTCCTCCCAGCAGAGGGGTTCCACCCTCCCAGCATCCCTGCGGCTTCTCTGGCCCCCCTCCCACAGGACCATGGCTCTGATAAACGGCCAGCCGTTCTTCACAGCAGAGATGTTCCAGCCCTCAGATCGTTTCTGTGGTCTCCTCTGGCCCCGCTCCAACAGGTCCATGTCTCTGCTGGGCTGAGATGACAGGTGTGGTTCAAGCTGGTACAAATCAGCAACCACTGAACAACCTTGGTGTCTTGGTGGGAATCCTGGTAATATCAGGCAAAGGTTTACTGTCTTTTTCCTAGGAAAATTTAAAAAAGACACCTTGGAACCATGGATACGGTGGTTTTTCCTGATGCCAGGAGCATCATATAAAAGGCTGAAGGGCAGGAGCTGGCAGCAGATCCAGGACACGCAAGTCCTAGGGCCTCACCTGGTCTCCTTGGTCAGCAAGCCAAAGTCCATGTGTAGTTTTAGCTGCTAGTAAACACTAAACCCTGCTTAGTTTCTGTTCAGCAGTGATGTGCTATTTAAGGACATTCATGTGCGGCGTGGTTGCACTGCTGGGCTGCTGGCATCAGGTCTCTCTCTTCCTCAAGTTAACAGAGAAGTTTGTTGAAAATGGTAATATTATTATACAAAGAAGAAACAAGAATATTTCAGTGAAGTGATTTTGCCATTGACGTTTTTATTTTTAATGTTGTCTTTGACCAAAGTCTATGTAATGCTCGAGTTGCTTTGATCAATATCCAAAATAAATTAGGAAAGGTGAGGTTTGGGCCAGATGGTTTATCTGCTGGAGCATCTGAACAGCTGTTGGGTGCCTTGTATTTCAAGGCCAAGACATAGAATTGCTTTGCTTTACATAACATAAAATGAAAAGCAGTTTTTGTTTCATGTTTCCTGTAAGCTGTAGCAAGGCAGAAAGCAAAGAGTGAAGGTGAAGGAAGAGCAGAAAGAGATTAGAAAAAAAACCCCAAAAGTCAGTGGTTTGCACAGAGGGTGCTCCCAAGAAGTTGTCTCAAAGGCGGCTGATGGTGATTTAAGTCGCTTAAGCTCCTGCTTCAGCCAGTGCTGTTGCCTGTTAGTACTCATTTAGGGTTTGCCTTAGCTAGGTGGGTTTTTTTAGCTTTATGCTAATTGGTTACCAATTACTTTGAGGTTCTTAACATGTTCATGAAGACACTGGTATTGGCACTCCCAGCTCTTTGATCCGAGCTACAAAGGGGTCATTTTAGGGTAAAGAACAAGTGTCCAAAAAAAGAAAAAAAGAAAAGGAGAACAGATTCTGATGTAAATACAGGCTTAAAACTGGAGCTGCCTCCTGGCTGATGAAGTATTTCTGGAGAATCCCAGAGCTGGATAATTTAGATAAATAGCAGTTGACAGGTATTTACTATAAATTTGTTCTATCTCGCCACTGACGTTTTTATCTGCAGTGTTGCTTCTACCCCAAGCCTCTGTAACCTTAAAGCTACTTTGATGCACACAATGCATTAGGAAAGGTAAAAAAAAGTTAGACAAGTAATGAAAAACCCCCACTTTACTAAAAATAATCAATATAGAAATGTCCTTAAATTCCTGTATTAAAATGCAAGCTTTGTGCATCGACTGTATCCACTTGGTGCATTTTTATTTGCCTGGTTTAGTGAAGAATATAATGTTTCAAATCCGTGGTTGGACTCAATGATCTTTTCCAACCTAACTGATTCTGTGATCCTCTGATATCTCCTGGCTTGGCAGAGCCGGCATGGCCTTGGGAGGAGAAACAAGGGTTTATTTTCGCTTATTGCCAAACTTGCTTCGTTTGGGTTGCAGAAGCTGCATGGGGATTCATCTGCTCGGAGACTCAAGGTGAACTGTTTGGCCGAGGATGGGAAACACCATGTTGTATCTCCAAGCTGAGCAGATTTCATTTGAAGTGGGAGATGCCACAAATCCGGCGGCGGATCATTAGTCTCCTCCTAGCCCTCAACTTCAGTCATATTTTTTTAATCCCTCTTAGAAGTGTTCTAGCAATTGTTAATCCTCCTTGTTCTGCCTTTGTGGGCTAATAACTTGGCAGGCTGGTTGTTCATCTGCTTGCCCAAGGTGGCTGTGACGCAGCCAGTCGTTCCTGCCCCCTCCCCACCTCACTGGGAGTGGGGGGAGCTCCAGCATCCCCACCAAAATGTTTGTTCTTTGGTAAGGGGGCAAAACAATTGAAGTTCTTCTTTCAAGGGATGAGAAAGCCTCTTACAGGAACCACAATTCAAATAATAAGAGCTACCCAACCCTCTTTCATATGAAAACGTCTCTTTTTTCTCTTTGTAGCACCACTTGTTTCTTTTATTTGATAGTGAAACACAAACCGAACCATGGAAAGTCTGTGGTTTACTTCTATTTTTGAGATCAGAGTTGTAAAGTTTTCCCTTGGTGTCCTTGGGAACTTTAAAACTTTTTTTTTTGGGGGGTGGGGGTAGGTTTGGCGGAGGTGCGGTGGAGAGGAGTGGAAAAAATTTCCTTCTCGAAGTCTCTGGTAACTCCTTGTTCATCTCAGACACTTTGCAGATTGTCCCATCGTTGTGTCCTGGCATATCTCACTGTCTGCTGACTTGGCTGACCCACTGGTGCCTGGTGGAGTTAGATAGCTATAAACACAGCACTGAGATCATAGGGAAAGGCTGAGGGTGAGACACTTTGTGCACTGGATTGATAAGGACACAGGAAAAGCCATTAGAGTGAACTGGTGTCAGTGACCTGTGATAACCATTCTGTACTACGTGCTAATGGGCCCTGGGTAGTGTGTCTGTCTGTAGTGGCAATAGATTTAACTTTTGTAATTGTCATATTGCTCTTTTAACCCGGTGACCTTATTACCCATGAGAAAAGCACTTGGCTTCGATCAAAGAAGCAGCAAAGAAATCAGTGTTCGGTCTAAGCTGGCTAGATATGATCACAGGCGGTCTTGATTCTTAAAATATTCAGCTTGGAAAACAGACATGTTAGGGGGGAGGAAAAAAAAAAGGGAGGTTTACTACAATAGCCCGGATGCAGACTTCTTGTCACCTGAGGTTAGGGACAGCTGCTGGTGCTTTCCCAGGGCTTTGCAGAGCTCTGCACAGTCACCAATTCACTGAAAATACGCTGACATTTTACAATTAATGCTTTATTTCATCCCCAGTTCACCTAATCCCGTTCCCTGCTCTTCGTGGCTGACTCTGTTAGTCACCAGGGGAAATACATCACATCGCTTCAGTATTTCACGGAATTGTTCAGAGTGGATGGGACCTCAGGTCCAACGTCCTGCCAAAGCAGGGGCAGCTCTAAGATCAGACCAGGTTGCTCAGGGCTTTATCCAGTCTGGTCTTGAAAAGCTCCGAGGACCAAGACTGCAGAACCTCTCAGGGCAACTTACGCTCCACGCCCTCCTTGTAGGTATCGAAGGTAGTTTTTAGGTCCCCCTGAAGCAGTCACTCCTCCAGACTAGACAACCTCCATTAACCTCCCACTGTGGGGCAAGTGCTCCAGCCCCAACCATCTTGGTGGCCTCCAGTGAACTCGCTACAGTTCATGGGTCTCTTTCCTGTATTTGGGAGGCCCAAAACTGGATGCAGGGTATGGATACAGTCTTAACGAGCACTGCGTAGAGGGGAATAATCACTTCACTCAATCTACTGGCTTTGCTCCCTGTTATAACACCCCCGGGGGCTGTTG
>NW_010423796.1:160789-170709 GCF_000710305.1 Buceros rhinoceros silvestris
TGCCAGGGCAGACGGCTGGCCCCTGTTCAGCTTGCTGCCTGCCAAGGCTCTTGGTCCTTATCCACAGAGCTGCTCCCCAGGCAGTCAGTCTGTGTTGTTGCGAGAGGTTCTTCCTTCCCAGGTGCAGGGCTTGGCATTTCTCCTCAGGAGGAGACACTTATTTCCATCAAGTTCCTGTTAGTCCATTCCTCCAGTGTGTTGAGACCCTCGGATGCTCTTGAGTGTATCGACTTTTCTCTTGTGGTTTGGTGTCATCTGTAAAGCACATCAGAGCATGCTCCTTTACCTCCTCCAAGTCGCTGATAGCGAGGTTAAGCAGGACAGGTCCCAGAACGGACCCCGTGGTGGTTCCCCGATTATTACCAGCTCCCATGTAGGTGACAACTCATTAATCACGATGCTCTGAATCTAATTATTTGACTATCCAGCTGATCACTGGACTGATCCAGACTGAGACATCGGCATTTAGATAGAGGAATATTGTGGAAAAGCACGTCAAAAGCCTTGCTAAGTCAATGACACCCACTGCTTTCCCTTTATCCATAAATCTTGTTATCGTAGAAGAGAATCAGACCTTTGACATAACTTCTCCTTGTTAAATATGTGCTGGTTGTCGTCTTCTCCTCTGTATTCCTGGAAATCTGTCCCAGGAGGACTCGGCTCATGACTTTCCCAGGGGCTGAAGTGGGGTTGAGTGTTTCTCAGATCATCTTTTCAGCCTTTATTGCAACATTTACCTTTTTTCACTTGTTGGGAGTGTGTCTTTTTGTAACAGTGTTTTAACTGCTATGGGGCCTTTGGTTCTAGAGAGCTCTGAGATGAGGACTGGTTTTGTGATGAGATGTTCACCATGAGTGTTGCAGAATACAGGTCCGCCGAAGGACCCTAAAGACCAACACCACTATCAATATTGTGTAAGTGTGGGAAGGCTCTTCCTAAGATTTGCTATTTCCGGGCTCCAGGGCTCAGGATGGTCCCAGGAACGTTTGGAAAAGGCCTCAGCTACCCCAGAGAACTTTGTGGTGATGTCCAGAAGTGGTGATATCTCAAAAATAACAAGTGATAGAGACGGAAGTGCACTGATTTGCAAAGAATTTCCCTGAAGAGTGTTGAATTTTCTAAGGTAAAACCCAGTTTAACAGGAAGGGAAATCTCTTAACGAGCATTCCCACCCTTTTCTCGTCCTCTGCTTATAGACTTGGATGATTTAGGCTGGAGAATACTCCTGGAGTGCTTTGGTGCAGCCCTCCACTCAGGGCTAGATTTGAAGTTATGTCAGGGATCTCCAAGCCACACGCAGTTGAGTTTTTGAGGATCTTCAAGCCACATGCAGTTGAGTTTTTGAGGATCTTCAAGGTGCCCAGCCTCTCTGGGTCCCTGTTGCAGTATTTAACCCACCCTTACTGTATTTTTTTCCTTTTATATTAATTTGAATTCATCTTTTTGCATTTTGTCTCTTGCTTCTCCTTTTGCTGTGCATTTCCGAGGGGAGCCTGGCTCCATCTACGCTTTAATCCTGTATCAGATATACTTCCTCACACTTCTCCTTCCTCACCTTTCCTCATGGGAAAATGTGTGCCCCAGCTCCCTCAGTTGCTTTGGTGGCCACTGAGAGCCTTGCTTCAGTGTGTAGCACACCAGTATCTCTACAGCTGCTCTTTTGCAGAACACTTTTAAAGCCTTT
The DNA here is from genome assembly GCF_000710305.1 of Buceros rhinoceros silvestris. Classification (NCBI taxonomy): domain Eukaryota; kingdom Metazoa; phylum Chordata; class Aves; order Bucerotiformes; family Bucerotidae; genus Buceros; species Buceros rhinoceros. The sequence goes on from NW_010423796.1 coordinate 162,474, forward strand.
TTTATAGCAGCTGGATCACAAGTGATACTGTTCGACTGGGCCAATGCTGATATTCAATATTTAGAACTTAGTTTTGGTCCTAAAAATAAATAAATGGCACTGAGTGCCAGTTCATGTGAAAGATATTGCAGCATAACACTAGATCCAAATCTGCCCCGGTGAATCAGTTCCAGATTTTCTCGACTATCCCCAAACTGGAGGGAGAGCGGAGTCCCAGGGACCCCTCTTAGAAGTAAAGGGTCCTGCCTGTGGTGTTGCCTCTGGACTCTGAGTGGAAATGACTGAAAAGCAAAAGTAAGAAGATAAGCGTGGAAGCGAAGTTGTGAGAATATACTGTCCCTGTCATACCTTGTGCTCCGGAGTATTTTAGTCACCCTAGTCTTCAAACTGGATCTCAGTAGGGTATGTGCAAGATTTGGACTCTCTACGGCTGCTGGAGAAAGAGGCATTAGGAAGATCCTTCTGTGTGAGGACTGCAGAGCTGTGAGCATTAATGGAGTGTATTTGTGCGTAAATGAACCCCGCGGGAATTACCATGTGCTGACCAGAAACTTCATCTTTCATTTTTTGAAGAGGAGAGTGTGTTTGTGGGGGAGGAGCGGGCTGTGAAATAATAAGCCACCATGTTTTATGCATCTCAGAACATGGCTTGGTGCACAGCTGCGGTTGCTGTTTTCCTTCTCTGTATGTTGTTTCTCATCTTAAAGGCCTATAGGCAGCATAGCTGGGAAATGATTGCCATCCTGTTTTCAATAAAACCCTTTTTTTTATGAAGGGTCTCGAGCTGGCTGGACATTAATTCTCAACCTGTTTACAAATATTTGCGCAGGAAAGGGTGAGCAATGTTCAGGATGGGCTGGTGACGCATATACCCCCTGTTTCAGTCCTTTGTTCAGGAAAACGTGGAAACAAGGCAGTTGTTGTACAATGAACAAACACTGCCTTCGCATTCCAGGAGCGCAGCGCGGGAGCCGCTTGCTGCGGGGCAGCCTGTGCTCTCGCAGTGGGCAGACAAAAAGCATGCAGACTGCCAGCCCAACACAAAAAAAGGTGCTTCAGCTCGGGGAGCAACAGGCAGCTTGGGTCGTATTTTATGAAGAGTGACGGAAAAACCCTGAGTCAGGGGGCTGGTTATTGCTGTGTGCAAAAGCAGGGATGTCTCCAACGTGGTCAGAAGGTGAGTGTTGTCCGCAGAGAGGTTTTCCTTGACTCTGCTCTCCTGAATCCCTTGGAATGAGCCGTTTGGCTTCTGAGAAAGGTGTCTCATCTCCGTATCTGGAGGTCTGGGTCCTTATGCTCTCCTGGTTTCTCCGCTTTGTGGAGACTTAATCATCAACTCACAGACGCTAAGCAACCCACAAGAGCTGTTAGGAGAGCAGGGATTTGCCTTGAAATCTTTTTTTGGGCTTTACCACCCTCAGCTCGTCTTGCCCCAGCTGTGGTTGTTGTACAGTGGTGGAATTCTCAAGGGTAAAAAACTTGTTAGGAATGACACAGCCTAAAAAGTTGTGTCTGTTACTTCCTGTAATCGTTTCAAATATGGACCAAAGGACATGTGTGGAGCTATATAGCAAACTCTATTGTAGTAATAGCTGGGGTAGGTTCCAGAGCGTGTTTTCCACAGCTGCTGCTGGGCCAGAAGCCTCGTGATGCTTTTGTCTACAGACCTTATAACTAAACGGGTGCACATTGACTCCGGTTGGAGACCCAGTGATGGCCACATGTATATATGTTATTCCTCTACAAGGAAGCTGCTGTTGTGTCCATCTTCACAAAATCGCAGACAGAGGTTGGAGGGGACTTCTGGAGGTAGCCTTGTCCAGCTTCCCACAGAAGCAGGGTCAGTTAGTGGGGATCAGCTCAGGACCATGCCTAGTTAGGATGGAAACTCCGCAACTTCTCTGGGCAGCTGTTCCAGTATTGGATCACACTCACAATAAAAAAGGGGTTCAATGGAGATTCCTGTATTTCAGTTTGTCCTGTCACCGGGCACCACTGAGAAGAGTCTGGTTCTCCCTTCTTTACTTGCCCCACCAGGTGCTTGTACATATGGAGAAGGTCCCTCGGAGCCTTCCCTTCTCCAGACTGAGCAGTCCCATGTCTCTCACTGTATGTCACATGCTCCCATCTCTTAATAGCTTGGCGGCCCCTCTCTGGCCTTGCTCCCGTGTTGTCTGTCTCTGTCATGTTGATGAGCCTAGACCTCGACCCAAGCTCTGTCTCACCAGTGAGTAGAGAGGAAGGATCACTGCCCTCAACCTGCTGGCAATGTTCTGCCAAACATAGCCCAGGAGTCTGTTTGCCGTGTTTGCTTCAATAGCACAATGCTGGCTCATGGTTGACTTGGTGTCTACCAGAACCCTCAGGTTCTTTTCTGCTGAGCTCCTTCCCAACTGGTCACCCACAGCTGGTGCCTGGGGCTACTCCTCTGGGGCAAGACTTGGCATTTGTTGCCCTTCGTGAGGTTCCTGTTGGCCATTTCTCCAGCCTTTCCAGGTCACTCTGAGAGGTGGAATGACCCTCTCATCTGTCAGTCACTCCTTCCAGTTTTGTCGTCTCCAGTTATAGGGAGTAGAGGAATTAAAGGCAGTTTGCATCCAGCAGAGCTCCATGGGTGATGGGTAGGAGGAAGGAGAACTCTTCTGCTCAAATGAGCCTAGTGCTGGTGCTTGTGCTTACGTCTTTGTGTAACAGCTACTTCACTGCCTGGTCATTTTGTCTTCTTGAATTAACAGTCTTGTATAAGCCAATAATTATTACATAGGTGTTGGTTTAGGTGGGCAGAGCTGGTCAAACAGGAGGTCATGCTGGTCTGCTTCTGTTTGGGGTAGGCTGTACAGCATCCCATGTGCCTGTTTGAATTTGGTTTGTGTGGATCATTGCCTCAAAAAGAGGGAAGATACAGTTGTCATATGTGGAAATGGGCTGCTAGGACATAGAAGCATGGAACTACAGAGTGGTTTGGGTTGGAAGGGACCCTCAAAGCTCACCCAGGCCAAACCCCCGGCAGGGAGCAGGGACATCTGCAACTAGAGCAGGTTGCTCAGCGCCCCAAGGGCCAACCTGACCTGCAGTGGTTCCTGGGACGGGGCACTTTTCTGGTACGGAGGGCGTAGGCAATCCTAGATGTATGTGCTGCCCCTCAACAGTGCTTGGGAATGAGGTCTGTTTATTAGTTTCAGTTTTATCTCTCTGTGCTCCCTTGGCTATTTCCCCACGTTCTGTGAAGGAAGAACAAAAAAGATTCAAATATGCAAATGTAATTTTCCAATGCAAGCATTTTATGGCAGAGTCTTAAGAGCGAGCTGTGTTTTTGTGCTCCACCACAGTGTGCGGGACGGGTGCTTTTCTGCTCTGTCCTGAGTGCAGGTTTGGATTCAGGGCGGGGGAGAGCAAAGGGCTTTGAACTCAAATCATCTAGCAGTACAGCACTGTCTCCTCATGGAAACATCCCATTTAGAGACTTTTTCCCCCCCCATTTTTCTTTGCAATTCCTGCAGAGCCCTGTGATTATTAGCTTGTAGGAGGCAGACAGCTTAAAACACACAATATGAAGATGAGGCTGTAAAAAAATGGGTGAGATTTGTTGCAGAGTGCATTTTTCTCAGTACGTTTTGCCTCCTGTCCTTCCACCTTCCTCTTCCTGTGGCTCCTTTGCCTCCCTCCAGACCTGTCCTTCATCTTCTTCAAGGACTCGTTCTACGCTCTTCTTAAATTGAGTTTTTTTTTTTCTTTAATTGATGGGGGCCCTGACAAGAGCTGATTAGCTGTTGGGGATGCATCCTTCCTTGCAAAACTTGTGACCGATTTCCACTGCTTCCTTCCTTCCTTGAGACTGGAGAACGAGCTTTCTGCTACCAGCAGACAGTTGCCTCCCAGAGATTTTATGCGCGGTGGCCTCGCATGGGAAGACTCTGCGGGCTTGTCCTGAATATATATTTTTTTCCCCTGGCAGCTCATTCGTGATAAAGTTTTAATGAATTTTAAATATATTATGAAAAAAGCACGTGGTTAGAGACCATCTCTACTCATTTTTACACTGGAAAGTGTTGGGTTGGGCTTTTCTTTGCAGAGAGGGTGATTCGAAAGCAAGCAGAGGAGAAAGACACGTCCCTGTGCACTTAACCTTGTAGGTCACCTGGAACGGGAGGAGATCGCCAAAAATGCAACCTGAAAATGTTTAGCTGCTGCTGTTTATAATGAGGAAATATCTGTCTACATCATCGCTTTGTAACTTTTCAAGAGTATGACTTAAAAAGGAGGGGGGGTGGGGAGGTGGGGGTTGTTGGAGAGGTTGCTGCACCGCTGTATTTTCCAGAATGAGAAACACAGGTTACTTGTTCAGTCAATTCAGTTTAGGTCAAATGTAGTTATGAAAAACAGATGATTGCTGGTGATCAGGCTGTACTTTGACAAATATCCCATTGTTTGAGCAGTGCAGTGATTTCTTCAGAGCGTTTCCTGGTGCGGGGCTTGGCGATTGCCTTCTCCTGGCTTGGAGCCTGTCAGCCGGCGAGAGGCTGGGTGCTCCAGACCCAAGGGCTTGGTACTCCGTAGGAGGAGGGATTGCACAGAAAGAAAAGATACGGTGCAAAATGGGTGAAGTTTTCACTTCTGCTACTAAAATACGAGCTCACCTGGGGCTCTCAGAAATGCTTGTAATGACGCTTCCCATGTGCACAATGGATCCTGCACTGCAGAGTAAAGGTTTATTTGGGGGATGCTGATATTTGAGAGAAGCTCCTTAAAATTAGTGTATTGTAGCCCCGTGTTGCTTTGAGTTATCTTATATTCTTTTATGGTTTCCCCTAGAAATTATTCACATACCGATTATATCTGTGGGTTAAGGAATCTATTACATTGCGGAGTCAGGGGTAGTTGAAGCCGAGATAAATCTGTGTCTCCCCACGTGAGTCTGACCCGGGGAGAGGCTGAGCCCTCCTCTGACATGTACTGGGTCTCACGCTGTTCTGCTTTGGAGCTGAGTGATGGTGCTTTGGTGGAATTGCTCTGCAAGGTGGCCATCCTTAATCTGAAATGACAAAATGTCTCATATTTTGAGTGCATTTTCAAATTTCTAAGGTTGAAAAGCAATGAGGACAGATGTGTGCTGCATAGCTCTAGTTTTATGGGCGATGTGATAGCTGTGAAGTGCCAAGGAAATGTTTAATCCTTTTGGGGATCTTTGTTCTGAAATCCCTTTGCTTGGATATCTGTTGGCTTGTGAGATGTGTGGGGCTTGTCCTGGGTAGCTTCAACATGGAATTCAAGGCTTTTCTTTCAGTGCCTTGAGGCTCCATCTAAAACCATTCAGTCTTACCAAAAAACTCATTGCCCAAACCCAAGAATTTCATCATCCCTGACTCAAGGTGGTTTATGACCCAGCGTGGACCCAACATGTCCACAGAGATACAGGAAAGAAGTAAGCGTGTGAGCAGGTGGATCAGGTGTTCAGGACGTATATGCAGATGGCTGGGAAGTGTAAGAGCAGAAAGGAGTTTGGTATAGAAAAGCTTTTCCGTGGTAGAAGGTCTCTCGTGTGTCTGTCCTTGGAGCAGTTACAGGAAATATTCCATTAGACTCCAGGAAGACCGAGGGACTGGATTTGTGTATGGTCCTGGTCATTGGCACGACTTTTAGAGACATACACTGTTACTTGATGTATTTTGTCATCTGAAAACAAAATCAAAGCTATTAAAAATACAGAGAAATGGTTTGTGTTTGACATCTTATCTGTGTCACTGGTCTTTGGGTTACGAACGTGCGTTGGATCTTCTGTTGCGCTGCTACCACTCAGAGATAAACTTCTGACTATTAATCACAGGAGGAGATTAGACTTTCCAACAAATCTTAATTTGTGCATGTTACTTTCTACTCCTTTGGAGCAGCGCTAACTCTGAGGAACTGTGAAAGCTCGAGCTGTCATCTCGGAGAAGTTTAGTGTCCTTCTCGCCTTTTACAGCTCTGTGTGCTCTGTGCTTCACTTCATTTGTCAGGCACAGCAGCTCCAGATTTGCAGTACTTCTTCTTCCTAGCTATTATAAAGTAAAATTTTTAAGACCAGAAAAGGCCCCCAAGGGAAATAGTTTGAAGTATTCGAGTCTTTATGTTCCTTCTGGATGAACATATCTCTTTTTAATATCGAGAATTGATTTGATAAATACAAAAATACTTGTTTAAAAGGTTGGCCATGTGTTCAGTGTTTATACAAGCAAAGCAACTCTCTTTAACTGGGATGGTGTGATGTTAAATCACACGTTGGACTGGGGCAGTGGTCTTTTGCTGGGTCTAGTTTAAGAAAAAGCTGTGGTACCCACTCTTGGCTAAGCAGAATAGCAAAACAAATGATACTTGTGTAAGGGGACTGAAAACTTTGCACTTCCTTGTTAAATGAACCCAGCAGCTCTAAACCGATGACTGAGCAGTAGCAAATACACTACATTTTTCTACCACTATTAAACGGAAAAGAAAACACATTTCTGGTTCACATTTAAACCTATTAAAATGTGATTGAAGTCGAATTCGCATCTTGGATTACTTGGAAGATTTACTGTGGCTACGTGTCTGTCACATTAGGAGAACTTGCTTCACCCTGAAAATCCCGACATTTCACTAAAATCCCGTATTTAGCTTGTGCAGCTCTCTACCTGCCTGCAGGCTCTTCCCTTGCAGCTGAGATGCCTTCACCTGCACCGTGCTGGAGCTCAGCCTAGGGGGTGAGTGACCTGATTGAGCAAATGGTAAATAAAAGTGCCACTGTGTAGGGCCAGAATTAATGTAGTCTCCCTGTGCTGGGCACTGCTGAGGCTATGCCTTGAATCCTGGGCTCAGTTTGTGCCTCTCCCTCCAAGAGGGATATTGAGGGGCTGGAGCGTGTCCAGAGAAAGGTAAGAAAGATGGCGCAGGGTCTGGAGCACGAGTGCCCTGAGGAGCAGCTGAGGGACCTGGGGGGGTTCAGCCTGGAGCAAAGGAGGCTCAGGGGAGACCTTCTGGCTCTCCACAGCTCCCTGACAGGAGGCTGGAGTGAGGTGGGGGTCAGTCTCTTCTCCCCAGGAACAATTGACAGGACAAGAGGAACCGGCCTCAAGTTGCACCAGGGGAGGTTGAGGTTGTCCCTGAGGAACCATTTCTTGGTTCCCCGTTGGGGTTGTGCAGGGCTGTCGCTGTCTGCCCAGGGCAGTGGTGGAGTCTCCATGCCTGGAGGGGTTGAGCAGCTGTGTGGAGGTGGTGCTGAGGGCCAGGGGTCAGTGGGGACCTGGCAGTGCTGGGGGAACAGTTGGACTTGATGAGCTTAAAGATCTTTTCCAACCAAAATGATTTTATAAACTGGTAAGAATATTTTAGGGTTTTCAATAAAAGGGACACTGGATTTGGGTGGACTCTGGTCAGCACAGTCCTTGTGTTGCAGTGTGCTCCTTGCACCCCTAAGGTGCATTTCCACCTGCCCCGTCAGCAGTGTTTTGGTGTGCCAAAGAGCTTTGCATTTCCTCAGAGAGCTTCCGTCCTGGAACTTGCTCAACAAACTGCTTCATCTCAGGAAACTGAAGGGCTGTGGAATCTGTTGCTGTATTTGAAATCTCAAATTCCTAGTCTGAAACTTTGATCAAGGCTGGGAAGAGAGGCAGATCTTCACCTCCACGTCCTCTCCCTGGCTACTATCTTTTTTGCTTTCAACACAATCAATGAACATACACATGAAGATGCCTGGAAGGTCATCCTTAGCTTGTGCAGAGGTTAAATTCTGAACAGGGGAATACACGTGAAGAGGTGATGCTGTCCCTTCTTCCCTCGTCAGACTCCAAGCTATTTGTTCTCTCTTCTTCAGTCAGTTTGCTGCAGGGTTTGAGTGCAGAGCATCGGTTCTTCCCCTGATCCTTCTCCTCTGCTCGCATTTGGGAAGGGATGAGGCTTTGGATGGGTGTAATTCCTTCCAGAACGGCATTTTGCAGCCCAGCAGACCCCTGCAAGGACTCCACTGGCTGCAGAAATAAACTTTATTGGTGGGACAATGAGATCTATCATGCAGATAGAGCTGAGTTGTTGATGGCATCTTTTCCCATAGTTTTAGGAGGAGATGTTTTCTGTGTGCTCTATCCAGCCCATCAAGTGCTTTGAAGATAAGAGTGCCTGAGCCCCCATTCTCTGTGGTTAGCCACAGTGTGGGGGAGGCTTTGGCTGTGCTGATCCCCTGTGCTGCCACAACAGACTCTAGTTGAGGCTTGGTTGGAAGTTTTTG
>NW_010423796.1:170745-173342 GCF_000710305.1 Buceros rhinoceros silvestris
GTGGGTGTGCTCACCCCCTGGCCTGCCACACCAGCCTCTAGTTGAGGCTTGGTTGCAAGTTTTTGGTGGCTTTTAGCTCCTCTGAGCCATGCAGCACAATGAGTCACTTCTTCCAGCTTTGTCAGGCAAGTTGTTTTTTCCTAAGAGAGAGTATGAATTATAGGCACCATCGTCCTTATCACAGAATCACAGAATGGTTGGAGTTGGAAGGGACCTTCAAAGGTCATCTAGTTCCAATCCCCTGCCATGAGCAGGGACAACTTCCACTAGAGCAGGTTGCTCAGAGTTCTGTCCAACCTGGCCTTGAACCCTGCCAGGGATGGGGCATCCACAGCTTCTCTGGGCAACCTGGGCCAGTGTTTCACTAACCTCACAGGGAAGAATTTCTTCCCAGTATCTAATCTAAATCTCCCCTCTTTTGGCTTAGAGCTGTTACCCCTCATCCTATCACTACTTGCCCTTGGAAAAAGCCCCTCCCCATCTTTCCTGTAGCCCCTTTCAGCACTGAAAGGCTGCACTAAGGTCTCCCCGCAGCCTTCTCTGCTCCAGGCTCAACACTCCCAACTCTCTCCCCTCTCCTCCCAGCAGAGAGGTTCCACCCTCCCATCACTCCTGGGGCTCCTCTGGCCCCGCTCCAACAGCTCCATGTCTTTGCTGGGCTGAGGAGCTGGAGCCAGCCCTGCAGGGGGGTCTCCCCAGAGCAGAGTGGAGCAGAGGGGCAGGATCCCCTCCCTGGACCTGCTGCCCACGCTGCTGGGGATGAATCCAGAACACAGTTGGCTGTGTTTCCCCATTTTTTAGAGATTTACGGTATATTCTGATCTCTAACCTCTATTTTCTCTGAAGCTTTGACAGAAGGTCTTACGTACGCTAGAAGTTTACATGGGCACGAGAAGCCGTTGAGCAAATTTATGGGAAAAAAATCCATCAAGAGCTATTAAATAATAAGTCCCGGCTTGTGGCTCTGGGCGTCCCTGTGCTATGCATTGCTGGAGGCTGAGAAACTATGCTGGAAAAGCTGAATTACATGTTTGCCCTGTTCTTGTGTTATTTTTCAGTCACACCAGGTCTGGTGCTGGCTAGTGTTGGAGGCAGGGCGCTGCACCCAGGCTCTGCCGCCACGTAGCATTTGCACGTGTGTTTTAGGAAAGCTGGTTGTTCCTGCTGGTTAAATTCAGATTTTATTCAGTTATCTCCAACACCCACCTGAGCCCTGTGCAGGCAGGACATGGGGTGTCTCTTGACAGCTCTTGGGCACTGCTGTGTGACTGCATGGAAGACCTCACTGCTTCAGTCTTGCCAAGGGTTCGAGAGACACTGAATTTTCTCAATCCTTTTTATTGTTTGCATGGGATTAAAATACTTCTAGCTGCTTTGCAGAACAGAGGCTACTGCTTTTTTAAACCTGGGAATTTCTGGGTTGTCCTTGTTATGCCAGTGTAGGTGAACATGAATGAGGTGAAAGAACTTGTGGCATTTGGAAAAGCATTTCTTCCCTGGGCTGAACAATTGAAGGGCACTTTATTCTCATTTTCATGCTGCTTTTCTGCAATTACAGGGATTAGAAATACCTACTTATTTTCAGTAACGCTGTGAGGCAAAATGTTTGAGCTCCTGGTTAGGACCTTGAGAGCAGAGCTAGCACCGGCAATGGCTTGTCTGTGGTTTGGAGAGGAGAAATAGAGATGTGACCTACCCAACCCTTTTACCAAGCTGAAGAGATGATTATGTGCTGGCAATTTTAGTTGTTCCAGGGTATCTTCTTTTCCTTTAAGTCCTCAATTCTTCCGTTTTCCATCACATCACCAATGGCAGTTTTCTGTCTCTTCACTAATGACTTCCTGCTGCAACAAGATGGGAGCCTCTGATGATGGCCAAAGCAAAGAGCTGTTTAGCTTTCTGCTCTGGTCCCCACCTTCCTGCAGCTGCTTTTCTGTTGGATCCTTTGTAGAGGAATGGGGAAATGCTGATTTTTTTCTTTTCTCTACAGCATCCACTAGCAGGGGGAGCCATGGGCTGGGGGAGCACCAGGATCTGGTTCTCTGTTTCCTAGAATCATAGAATCCAAGATTGGAAGGACCTCAAGGATCATCTGGTCCAACCTTTCTTGTCAAAAGCACATTCTAGACAAGCTGGCCCAGCCCCCTGTCCAGCTGAGTCTTAAGTTTGTCCAGTGTTGGGGAATTCCAGTTTCCACTTCTGAATTCCTAGGTCTTAAGCCGAGCAATTTGCTCCCCTCTCTATCACACAAACCATAAAGATTCCACGTTTCTCCCCAAATTGTGATTTACTCCTATTGGGAAGAAGGGAGCATCCATAAAAGGGGCTGATGTGGGGAGAAGTTGGTTTCTGGTCCAGGCAGAGTGAGGTGATGCTCATCTCCATTCTCATCTGTCGGGTTCAACCGAGCGCATTGCACTTCTGCCAGCTGCCAGGCTCTTTTTGGGATGGAAACTCCTCCTTTTGCTATCGTGGCCCCACCGTTTGTCATCCTGGGTCAGAGGCTGCGAAAAACAGTAGTCAGTTAAAGCTTTATTAGATGTAGTTAGTAAAGCTCTGAAAGGAGCCAGCCAAGCTGAGGCCACTAATAAAGGCCC
>NW_010423797.1:0-3940 GCF_000710305.1 Buceros rhinoceros silvestris
AAAAATATAAATATATTTACTGTACATAATTAAATTAGCAAATAAATTAATTGCTGCTGGAGACAACCTCTGGAGAAAGTTTCAGTAGTTCTTTGAAGCATTTCTCAAGATTAAAAATAATGCAGTAGAATTTTTTGTGCTGATTTTTGGGGGTTTTTATTTGAATAACATGTCCAGAATTGACTTTTTGTACAATGTTGCTGTTTACAAGACTGTTATTGAAACATCTTGAACAACAAACAACTGAAACAATGACTTGACTGAGTGTATCTACCATCTTCAAATTTCCTGTGCTTTGCTCATGAGGAAATGTAGAATCGAAAATACATTCAACAATGTGCAATGAAGCTCAGCCTGCTCATTTAGAAATTAAAGCTTGTGGTGTGATTTACTCTCCTCTGGCTTCAACGATGTTCTTGAGTGCTAAGTCTTTTGTAGACGCTATTCAAAGGACCTGTAATTTTTCTCCCTTTTCTATATATAAAGGAACAAAGACATGGAAAGAAACTTCAGAATAATTCCTTCAGGTGAGTTTTAACAGTTATCAAGTGAAAAGGTGTTTGTCCAATATCATTCAACAATTTTCTTGTAACTTTTGATAAAATTTAATCATTATCTACAGACTAGGTTGTATAATTTTGGTTATGATCCACATTTGCTCTTTAGCTTAATAAATGGATGTAATCTTCATTTCACCAGATAAAGTCAATCCTGCTTTAACAGTGGAATCTCTAATGACCTCATCATTTTTCGTAAATTTTTTTATTGCTTTTCTGTTCCTTTTAGCTCCTTTCTTACTGTGTTCAGCTTTTTGGCCTTTTCAGATTTGCTATTCTGTATTCCCTTCACTTTTGTACTTTTCTCTTGTCATCCTTCCTTTCTGAGTAAATGTCTTATGGTGCTCCCTGGTATTCTAATCAGTTTGCTTAAGTTTCCACTTTTCAAAATTAGCATTTAATCTACTCACCTAGTCCCTTGCTCTTCTAACTCTGCCTTTGTGGACTAATACAACAAGAATTGTCAGATCAATAAGATGCATCGTGTCTGTCTGTGGCCATTTCCATGCCCATAGGAACAGCACCTGAAGCAGGAATCGGCACAAAGTTTAGACAATCTTTGTGATCCTGCTAATCCTGAATTATTTTATTTTTATTAAAACAGCTTCAACAAAGGGACTTATGAGTGCTTCAGACCTTGAATGCCCTATAATTTGGTGATTTTGGTGGGGAAAGGGAAGAGGGTGGTGGTGATGGTTTTATTTCCCTCTGTCCGGAGACACACTTAATGGAGTGACTTTCGCTGCAAGTTTTATATTTTTTAGATGTATTTAAAAGGGAGATAAATTATTCTCCGAGGAAAGATTTCAGACAGCCTTCTGCAGGAGGTGATTTCAGCTTGGAGGTTCAGAACAGGCTGCAGTGCCTGTTGGCATACTAGGATGGTAACTTCAATGCTCCGTGTGCTGTCTGTGCTACACCCTGTTGCTAGCTATGTTTATAGCATATGAGGACCCGTCCTTGAGGATAATGATATGTTCATTTTCTATTTTTGCTGCTCTTTGGGTGAGAGATCCAAAAGAGAGCACCAAAAGAGAGAGCACCAAAAAATATAAATTTTGCTGTAAATTTAGTCAGAAAATCGTATTTTGCTTTGCAGACTTTCGGAAGCACCATGAAAAGCCAAAATTAGCTTGTAATAAATAATATTCAAATTCAAGGGACTATCTATAAGAATTCTACGTAACTCCCCTCATGTTCCAGATCATTATTAATTGAACATTTGAATGAGAGACAAAGACTAGCATCAATTAGAGGATCAATGGAGAAAACAAGGAGGGGTGCTGTTTCCTGCGTAGATAGCTGAAGAAACACGGTAAAGAAAAGAGAGGAACAGATGAAGGCAGCCACAAAGAAGGAAGCCAAAACAACAAACAAAAAAGCAAACAAGCACTCTCCATGAGACCAATTACCATCCAGACTTCAGGAATGCTTTTGAAAACATGTTAAAGAAAAAGCTCTGCAAACCATTTTTGTCTTGGCTGTAAACAAACAACTTTGTTTTCTTTCTTAACTGTGGCTACTTGCAACAGATTCACTGTGCCTTATTTCTGAATCACGCAGAAAGAAAAATGTGCACGATAAGCAAAATTAACGCATGTGATACAGCAAGCAACAGTTCCGCTGGAGTCCTGGGGTTAACCACAGAGCAATAATAAAAACAAGGAGTAGTAGTAGTAAAAACAGTTACACAGCTAGAGTTGTATAACAAACGAAAATTGTGAGTACTGATATTTTCAGGCCTGAATTTGAAAGGTCAGATGTGCAGTGATGCAGCTACCTTGCATGCAGCACTTGCCCAGTCTGTTTCTGTGTTACCATAACTGAGAGTGGATCCGTCTTGGTGCATACAGTCGTCTCCTGATAAGCACAGCACACCCCACCTGCATGTATTGAATTCACATGCTCAGTCTTTTTTACTGAACATATGTGCTTACATATGCAATGTGTTTCTGACTCCTTAAAACAATCAAAATGCTCAGCTTGTGTTTGATGATTGAAGTTTTTGTCCAGAAAGTGGCAGGAGCATGAAACCTGGGCTGGCACCTGCCGCCTTGTGATTACAGGCAACAGCAGAGCACTGAGTCCCACCCCCTACGCACATGACCTAAACACTTTGCTTTAGCAAGTCTTTCATACAGAACAACAAAGGCAGAATGTGTTACAGGGAAAGACTGAGGGAAATGAAAGACATCTCTAGTCGCCACTATTTAAAGCAATGTCTCATACGGGAATGCAGAGCAACAGGGCAGTTACTGTTACTGATTAAGAGAATGAATGGGTTGGAAATCTGCAGAAGCTCAAATGTTACAAGCGATAGATGTGCAACACAGTGAAAGCCCAGCGCTACAGGAGATTGCACAGTTTCTTTTGGCTCCCTCTGCTAGTTTACCCACTAGTATTCAATAATGTGTCATCGTGATGTCCAGAGGTATTCTAATGAAGTTCTCAGAGTTACCTCTGCAAAGAAAGAAAGCTTTCTTCTCTAGCAACTCCTTGTTAACGTGGAGTCTTCCTTTATGCCTCTTTCTGAGAGTTTCAATTGAAAGCTGAAACAGCTCAGCTGTTTTGCTTTATGAAGATTTGGACTAGTTCCTCAAAACCTTTATGTGTAAATTTAAATCAGAACAACTGATTTGGATGCATACCAAATGTATGTACACACCTGCAGATACATGCAAAATCATGTATCTAGACAGCCTGCAAGTTCTTGTTTGCACAGGCATATGTGAGTGTTAGCATGTCTCACCAGACTAAATCTGCTAGTGTAAATCTACATCAAAGGTGAGTTAAGAGAACTTGTGTTAAGTCAGCTTTGTAGTCCTCAAGGAGTACATCAGAGATTTGACACTGGTCTGAAAGGGTAAGTAAAAGGGAGGCTAGCTCTGGGCTGCTTGAGCGTGCAGTTCCACTGGTGTTCATGAGGCAGTTTTGCAGCTGAGTGATTTCTACCCTGGGGAACAGGCTGGCTGTGAGCTCTGGAAGGCAGTTGAACAAGGGTCCTTATGACTGGTGGTATGACTGTCTACCTTGATGGCATGAAGCTGTTGTGCCTACGTGTGTGTCATGCAATCCAGTCTACTCCTTGGACCCAGAGAACTTAGTATGTTTTGCTTGTAATTACAAACCAGAAGTCAAGCGACCGTGACCTCTATAAGTACAGCAGTCCTGCCAGGGGCCCTGGGCTACTTAACAGATCAAGAAAAGGAAGGAGAATGCAGAGATAATTCCCAACTATCTCTCCATAAAGCAGAGCTCAGCTGACCCAAAGGCATAACTAAAAAAAGATAAATACTAGAATCTGCTTAGCTTTGTCATATTTTTGCCTTGTAAGCATTATTTTGAGGTTAGGCAAAATAATTGTGTTAAACCCACAACCCCCC
>NW_010423797.1:4131-7952 GCF_000710305.1 Buceros rhinoceros silvestris
AGGAAGTCTCTTGTGCTGTTTTGTTAGAAAATTAAGCTCAGTTCATAGCCATATGTTTAAAACAGCCTCTTTCCTCTCCCCTTAAAAAAAAATAAAATCACATGAGCTCACTTACAAAAAACAACAGTCAGATCCTGGGGTTTGCTGTAGTATATAAAAACGCTTAGCACCGTTAACCATCTCCTAGGATGATCAACTCATGCAGCAGCAGGGTAAGTAAATGAGTGAAGGGCCTTGAAGGTTTTTTTTTTATTCTTTTATCCAAAGCTTGCTGTAGAAGCGTATAAGGAACAGTTGCAGGGACAGTTCTGTGATCATAAAACCAGAAGAAACTAGAAGATGGTGACATGAAATCACCATGAAATCAGACATGAAAGAGGGCAGAAGAACATCAAATGCACAAATTATCTTCTGGCAGTTTTCTGTAAAGGTTTGTCTTCAGGCTATGTGACTAGTTATTTTTTGTTATTATTATTGGCCTTGAAACCTTTTCCAAATTCCATGGTGACGGCACAATGTTATTATTTCCCTGGCTGCAATTTTGAGAAATGAGTAATAAAGGGCTTTTTTTTTTTCCCTTCCTACATCTGAGCATGTAATTGATAACGGTCTGATTCTGTGTGGTGCTGAGTGACATCCATTTCCATTGAAGTAACAAAGCACACAGCAACATTCACAATGGGCCTTTTTCTCCCAAAAGGTATGAAAAAAATAGTCAGTGAACCCAATAGCTATTAAAGTAAAAAGGCAGAAGAAGAAAGCAGAGAAAGTCTCGTAGCTACAATGTATAGACCTGCTGTAATGCCAAATGATTTATCTTAAAGTGGCCTTGGCTTAACTTTCATGTCAGGACTGACTCTGAACTGTGCTCAGACAGCTCTGCCCACCAGTGCACAGGCGAAGAAGCAGAAGAAGGAGTGGTTCCTTCACCCTGGCTTCATCTTTTACCATGCTGTGCTATTGTGCAACATCAAGAGCTCATGTTGTTAATCAGGGGAGAAAAAAGAAAAGTGCTCTCTGCAAAAACTGCATACTAAATCTGTAATGTTTAGTCTGATTCTGCTGAATTTGGGCTGGCTCGGGCAGTCCCAAACTCTATTCAGTATGGGATTTAATGCCACTAGGAGTTAATTAATAACAATCTAATCTCCACCCCAACACCTCTGCAAAGAGTTAGAGCCAACGCATAACTGGCTCGAGTGCCAACTCCCTGCAGTGCAGTCCCTGCCAAGCCAACATGTTATAATATGAAAAATGGGTGCTGAAATGTTTATGTCAAATAAGGAGGTGTAGGAGTACTCCTAGCTGAAATGAAATAAAACTAAAAAAGGCCTTTGAAAAGGCATGTAGCTACATGGGAAGATCTCTCACTATCTGTTCAGATCTTTCTTGCTGAAGGAAAGGGTAGCCAGGTGCTTGGGAAGCCTCTCAGCTGGAGTAGGAGTAGGTTTGGAATGGCACTGTGGAAATCTCCAGTGCCACACTGATTTACATCTGCTGAGGATTCAGCATGACTGAATATACTGAATATACTGAATATACTGAATATATACCCAAGCTCCATTTGAAATTTACCTAACTCGCTGTCCTGGTTTCAGTTACAACAGAACTAATTCTGTTCAGTGATGTTATTTTCCAGCTCAGTCTCTTCTAAGTGACAGCATTTTCTGAAGCTAAAGGCGTATTTTTGCAGGCAGTGTCTTCTTCCAGAAGTGACAGCGCTTGATGTTCACCGTTACTGCCAGGGGTTGGTGTGCAGAAAGGCTCTTGCTGATACTCGCTCCTGTGCTGACCGAGGTCACTGCTAAATCCTGTCTGTCACAGTGAGGGTGCAGTCAGTGACAGACCACACCTGTGGGGAGGAGCGGACAGGGCAGGTGACCCTAAACTGACCAACAAGGTGTTCCATCCCATAGAAGTCATATTCGGTATAATGCTGAGAGATCACGAGGGTCAAGCACTCTTCTTCAATGGCCAGAGAAGGAGAAGGACTCTGTCTGTTCTGTCTTCAATCCCAGGCCGTGCATTCCTGAATCCAGTTCCAAAATCCAGCTCCTGAATCTGGTTCCCATCTGCAGCTGAGCCCAGCCTGGACCTTCCCCAGTGCCTGCCCCACAACATCAACAGTGATGGTGACATGACTTCCATCAGGGTGGCTGGGTTTGGTATTGCTTTTGTATATATATAATTTTATTATTATTTTCATTAAAGCAGTTATAGTTTTCTTTTCCAATCCATTCCCTTTCACTTCTCCTTTGGGAAGGGAGAGGGTTTAATAGAGACAATCTGTCATTTGCCTAGTGGCCAGCCCAGCCCCAACCCTTGACACTCACAAATTATGGTATTTAAATAATTAAAAAATTACCCTTCACCCAGCTGTATTCCCTAATTTATCTACAGAAGTCAGAACCAAACCAAACCTGTGGCGCTGTCCTCAGCAGGCCAGTTAGAATAAACCCACTTCCTGTAAACGTAAGGTAGCAGATAGGGTTGTTGTGCAACAAGGTCACTGACTGTTCAGCTGTAGGAGCAACCTCGATTAAGACTGGTGATAATCTTTTGAAAGACAGTAATTTATCTCCATTTGAAGAGTATTATCTTTGTTCTACAGCTATCACAGAGAACAAGGTTAACAAATACTCCGTGATGAATTTTTGAAAGCTTTAGTCAGATCTTGTATGTTTAAGCCTTTCTAAACGGCTGTCAAAGGCAAGGAAACAAAGTGTCAAATTTGTACACAGACGTACCTAATGGCCTTTATCTGAGAAAGTGGTTTATGATTTATACGGTCTCTACCTTTACTTAAACAATTTCTCTTTTTCTCTGTAGTGAAAGCAATCTTCTAGCATTACTCACGTGGGAGAGATTAGCCTCAAAGACTGATCTTACTGGAAGAAGTTAAGAGATTCAAAACATACAGAGACATGATGCAAACCATATGATAATCAGCTTTTATTATTAATTGCTTGTGAATTGTCAGTTGACTGTGTTTGGACATAAAAGTTATAAGTGCATTCTATATTGAAAGGGATTGTGATTATAAAGTGTTTTCTGTTTTCCTTAACTTTCAAGTAAACAGTCACCTTCAATGACATTGTATAAATCTGAATAAAAATTCATGTCTTCTATCCTTGGAATAACATTAGCAGCATAGGTAGATAACCGTAAGACCTCCGCATCATGTACAAATTCATAGAGCTCCTACTTTCAAGAAAAACAAAACGAAGAAATGGTTCCTGGATTTCATTATGAAATAATTAATATTCCATACTATGTATAATTTTTGAAAGAACTGATTCTTGTAGTCTCTTTCTGGGGATCTTTTGTTACATACAGGGTATCCAGCTATCAGGGTAACTGAAAGAAGCTACACATCTATTTATGCATATAAATTATGTATATGTAGATGGCTATGCATATGTATATATATAAATATACACACACATGCTATTTATGTTTTTG
Organism: Buceros rhinoceros silvestris; assembly: GCF_000710305.1. Taxonomy (NCBI): domain Eukaryota; kingdom Metazoa; phylum Chordata; class Aves; order Bucerotiformes; family Bucerotidae; genus Buceros; species Buceros rhinoceros. The sequence goes on from NW_010423797.1 coordinate 7,594, forward strand.
TATCCATATCTGTATCTGCAGACAAATGATGTTTATTTAATCATAAGGCCTTTAACTTTAGGAATATATCAGAATGGAAAAGAAGGACAAATGCATCAAGACTCTATGTTTGCAGATATTAATAACGGTGAAATTCCTGTGCAATTGCTCCCTGATCAAATGCAGTAGATTTTGTTGACTTCAGTGAAAAAGATTTTGAGACCACTTAAGCATAAAGATATGATTTTAAACAGACATTCTAAATTGAGGATTTAAACAAGAGCCTTAATGTTAGTGCCACTTCATCTGAGAAGCTGTAACTCTTTTTCTCAGGACATAGCTAGGACTGTAGATAACATGTTTTTAGTGATGGCAACTCA
>NW_010423797.1:8055-41319 GCF_000710305.1 Buceros rhinoceros silvestris
CCTGCTGAGTGCTGTTGCCAGCTGTTTCAGCAGCTTTTCGGTGACCATTTGGTCTGAGAATTAGCACTGCTGAAAGTGTGCCAAGACCATCTTGTACTTTGAGACTGCTTTCCTTTGGCTCCTTTCTGATTGACAGTTCTATTACAGATATCTTGTGGAATTGCTAAAAAGTATTATGGACATGAAGAAAAATACAGTACCTGTGGTACAGGTACACCCATGTATCGAGGATCAAGCCTGTAAAATAAAAGGTAATGCAATAATACTGGTTGTATTTAATTTACTTTCCCAGAGAAGACAAAGATCTCTGTTCCACAGAGGAAATGAGAATAACAGTGTGTGTGTAATTTAAAAAATGGTGCCAGAGTTGCCTAACCAATAGTTTACAAACTGCATGGTATGGCAAACTGGTTAAGTATGGTTCCTAGGCAAATGTAGCTACAGTCCAAACATGGCAGGTGATGTGGGACACTGCCTAGAACTTCTGAATTGCAGGGATGCATATACATGTGGTTTGAAGTGTATTCATAACCAGCCTACTGTAACAGGATGCAGCAAACCTATGAGGTAGAGGGCCATTGACTGAAAGAAAAAATCTTGCCAAGGCAGGGATAGTGAGGCAATAATGATGCGTGCAGAGTAGCTCTCACCTGTTAGATGGATGCTCTAAACAGGCAGACAGAGGACAACAAAGGAGAGTCTTGGCCAAGTGAAACACTGCAACAGCTTTGCAAATCTGAATCTCATGATAACTCAGGCGAAAAAGCATGTAATCTAAATGCTAGGACATTAAATGGGTGCACAGTTTGTTGTTTTAAGTGCTTGTACCCACATGCACCCTGGACATGCAGTAATATACTAGGGAGTGTCTAGAAAGGAAAAGAGAAATTCTTACACCATCAATTTCCAGTTCTAGAGTGCCTCATTTTTTATTTTTTGTCTTGTTATTGCTCTAGTATTTGGCAGTGAGAATGCAATTCTTTTCAGGTACTTTGGCACATGCCACAGTAATAGTTAACAAATGAGACAAGAACAAAGAAATGCTATATTAACATTGGGCTTGACCTTATCTCCACCCCATTAGCCCTCAAAAATCTTGTTAACTTGTTAGCTTTCAATACAAGAAAAATCTGAAGATAACAGCAGCCTTAATTATCTCAGGCACTTTAGCTTTCATGCACACTAACATTTATTTTTTTCTTTAAAACTACATAAACAAAACTGTAAAGCTGAATTCTAGTCACAAAACACAAACAATGGAATGGGCAATCAATGAGTGATGGATGTTTCTTCATAAGGGGAGATCTCTGGTTCAAAGCTACATAATGACCAAGAGTTGCCACCATGACCTGTGATGGAGTAGATGTCAGGGTACCTCAGCAGACCTGTGCAGAAGCAGGTACCGTTACTGTCTCTACCATCCTGTTCTGAAACACATCACTGGCAGCCTGTGTGATGAAGGAACAGCAGAAGACTTGAACAAATTCCATTATAAGGACCCTCCATAAACTCAGGTGTCTTGTGGCAGTCACGCAAAAGCAGGTGTTTCAGGTTGGCTCAGACCGAAAAGGATGATGTTATCAAGCTGGAGGTCTGAGCTCACTCAGTGAGGACACATTTAATGATGTGTCTGCTCTTGGCAGCCTCCCTCCTTTGCCCAGTGATTCCAGTTCTAGAATAGATGCTACTATTAGATCCAAGTTGGATTTGGAGCTGTGGTGGGGCTGATGTGTATTCTGGATTACTGATTGCAGATTAGAAAGATAAATTGAAGGATGTATAGGTGCTTGAACTGTGGGGTATATGCTATTCACAAATACATTTATGTTGGAATTAAAGAGATTGCTATTTATCAACACAGTGAAACTCTGGAAATTCCACGGAAAAAGCAACAGAAAAAAATCTTACTGTTTGAAAGCAAGTCCTCAATTAATTTATGAAAATGTTAATAAGAAAGTGGAACTGATGGCACAGAAACCATCACTTTCCTTCTGGTCTTGTCCCAGAATATTTAATGTTCCCAGAATATTAGAATTCAGTGAATGGCAACCTAGAAACCTTTATAAGCAATTGAGTAATTCACAGTGTGTTTCATGAGATAGAGAAATACAATAAATAACATCTGCAGAATGCAAAGAGATGTGCAAGTAAGATTCTTCACAAGTGAAACAGAAACTGACGTGTTTTTGCACACTTATAAATTCTTGCTCCTTTGCACAACTGTGGCTTGCACGTGACAAGTTATTCTCTCTCATTTCATTATAACTCTTGTACACTTGGTTTCTGAGTTGAGGTATGTTGACTGTGGCTGGCATGTAAGTCTCCACCTCGTTGCTCACTCACCCCACAGCTGGGAGGGGGAGAGAATCAGGTCAAACATGAAAAAACCTCAAGTTTTTGAGGTCAAGATAAAGACAGTTTAATAAATGAAGGCAAGAAAATATAAATTAAAAATAATAATTAAAAAAAACCCCAAGTGATGAAGGGCAATCACTCACCACCTCCTACCAGAATGATGCCGAGCCAGCCTCATGCAATGGGTACTTTGGGAACCACCCCTCACTCAATTTCATTGCTGACCGTAGCCTTATATGTTATAGAATATCCCTTGGGCCAGTGTGGTCAGCTGTCCTGGCTGCATCCCCTCCCAACTTCTTGCCCGCTCTCAACCTACTCTCTCGGGTGGATAGAGTGGGATACAGAGGAGGACTTAACATTATGGAAGCAGTGCTCAGCAATAGCCAAAACATTGGGATTACCAACCCTTTTTTGGTCACAAATCTAAAATACAGCACCACACAGGCTGTGATTAAGGAAGTTAAGCCCATCCCAAGCAGACCCAGCACATACATCAACTTATATGTTAGTACTGAGAAAACACAGCTCAGACAATAACTTATTCTTCTGAATAGCACTGAGAAGTGGTTGGTGGTAAAGAAGGTGGTACCTCCAAGTTTTTATCAACTACATCTTGAGTACCAGGCAGTGTTCCAGGACACTGGAGTTTTGCTTGCACTGGTGAGAGGAGTCAGTAACAATTACAACCATTTAAAGTCCTGCAGAGTAGAGGTATTCTCAAGACCACAGATTCAGTGATTTACATATATTTGTGATGCATGGTTTCTTTCTGGGTACTTCAGGGCATTCTTGGGGATACATTATGCATTATTTTATAAGGTCCACAGAAATATTAGGAAAGAGCAGTCTAGATACTAGACCACACTGAAGTGAACTGAATCAAATTTCATGCAATCTCTGAACTATTTATTTATGGGGGTACTCACAGGGGCTTTATCTGTTTTTTTGACTTCTTATGACATGTAAGACACTTCCTCATTAATAAATGGATTTTCCAAGATCATGAACTCTCAAGACTGAATGCTGAAGGAAAGCGGATTTTCTGATGGATCCTTTGTTCACACTCACTCAAAAAAGTGTAATTTTTGAGGTATCAAAAGCTAGAAGAGGTCATCTGGCAAGAATGGGGTCATCCTTTAGTAAAATAATATTCTGTTTGGCTTAATTTTTTCTTCTTTAACAAATAAACCAGTCCTTTCTACTGTCATATATTAGTTCTGATGTTTATATTCGTGATTCTGTAGTCTAGAGGCTGAAAAAGAAAAAGACATATTTTGTGTGTATTTAGGGAACCTTGTAGCTTCCCTTCTCAGTCTAGTTCCCATTAAACCTAAGTAGTTGGAGAAATCCAGTCAGCAGCACCCCAAATTCAAGCCATGCAAATCCCTTATAACAGGCCATAGCTGGTTCAAGGAATAACACTTTTTAACTCACCCTCTACACAACCAGTGGAACCTGGTTATAGCCCAATAAATACGGCCTCCTAAATGCAGTTTGAGAGGCTTTATTTTTTTAGCTTAACTGAAACAGCTAGAAATAATGGAAAATGAAACGACTATGTCATTATTGACAAGAAATGTTATCAGCCCTGGCTAAAATAAATTCCTCCTTGATGTATTTTACTTTATCTTACTTACAGGCCTTTCTATTGCGCTCATCTCCGAATTACCTATGGCCTTCACAGACACCAATGAGGTTAGCATCAGACAACATCTCAGCAACCAGAAAGATAAAAGTCTTCCTTTCTCAGATGAGAAAATGGAGTCACACCTTAAAGAAGTGGCTGGCTTCTTCCAGATCACAGAGGACACCAGAAGTTGAACAGAAATTGATCATTGTGACAATATGAGTTGAATTTCTGCTGTTCTTCTCGATTCAATACCTTAATTTTCACATTATCTTTTTTTTCTTTTTAGAGGTGGCTGACACAGAGCAAATATAAATTGATTTGATGCAACATATATGACAGCTGTTAAAAGCATCTGAGATCAATGAAGAAAAAAATATCTTCTATTTGGAAGGAAGGGAAAAAAGTAAAAGAAAGCAATATAAACTGTATTTTCACATTTTAAATAATGTAGTGTAAATATGAATATTTATATTCTTCTATATTCCAAGGTAGAAGTTAGTAGTTCTGCATTGCTCAGATATTGAGTAAATTCTTGATCTCTGTTTACCTGTTTTCAAACATCTATTACATTACATTTGTGATGATGCTTACATGTTCTTTCTCTATTTTTGTGTTAAATTTAAATATTAATTACTCTCTACTACTGTGAAATTTTTTACTGTGGACTATGCTTTTTTCACATGATGAAAGGAAAATAATGACCTAAAATCTGAAGTGTGTGTGTAAGACCTAATCAATAGTTCTGGTCAAACAAATTCCTCTGGGCTTATAAGATACTTTGACCATCAAAAAAAAGGGAATTAAAAATTACCCATGATTATTTACATGAGGGGAGACACAATTAAATGCTAACTTAGTGTTAACAACTTTGCTTATGTCATCATCATGCTTTATTCCATCTCATCCAGCAAATACAGTAACCCAAGCAAATTATTCATTCGGAATGAATCAGTGCCATTGTTGGGAGGCAAGATTTTAGTGACCAGTTGGTTTAAAGAGGATTCTCTGAAAGGAATTGGTCAACTGCCAGTTGTTTGCAATGACAAATTGCACACAATGAATTGTTTAGAGAGCAAACACCACTTTTTGTTTATGAAACAAATCTGCATGCCCGTCAGTCAAGCTCGAGTATGAAGGATGTTTGGTGTAAGGTCATGAATGCAACATTGGTTTGCTTTTCTTAGTATTTGCTGTTTATTTCTCTTGAAGCTGTTACTCCTAAATAGCAGTAAAGAGTAGTTAGCAACTCCAGAATTGAGTCTGTTATTGTAATGGAGAAAGGCTGCCAGGGAGTTCTTTCATATCCATCTCTTCTCTTCATTGCAAATCCTCCTGTATTCAAGGGTAATCTGAAAACATCTGTGTGCAATGACTTGTGGACATTTTCAGGGATTCTAACAATTGTGCTTTATCGTTTAAATTCAGTAGCCTATCTTCCACAGCTGCCAAGACTCTCTGAGTGTTTCATTCATCTAGCTCCTGTGAAGAAGCAATATGAGAGCCAGTGCTCCCTCAGAGCTGTTAAGAAATAACCATTAAAATTTGCTTTTAACAGTATTTCTTACAGCACAGTAATTTAATAAGATGTGTTAGTCACAGACATTGTAGAGGTTGTTTGCACAATAGTCAGTAAGTACAATCAGATTAATGGTTCTGCCAGCAGATGTTATGGAAAAGGTACTCAGAAGACTGCAATCAATTTTCTTCACAGCACAGAACACAGCCTATGTCCAGTTGCACAACACTGCGTGACATTCTCCTCTTGCCTACACAAAAACAATTTCCAAGAGGCCATGCTGCATCTCTGGTGCATTTATCTTTGTCCTAGTCTAAATATAATGTAAACCTGCCTATTCTTTAAAGGCAGTACTTTCACATATGGAATAGCCTTTGTGCAAGAAAATTGCTGTGGAAATCCCTAATTACATTTTGCTGGCTAAAAAAAATCTTCCAGATAGCTCTGTCATTTCAAACTTTGCATTTCATGCAGTAACTGCCTACAAGTGTGTTAATACGTACCCGATGGGCAAGGAGGATGTTTTGCAGTAAAATCATCTGTCTACTTTTACAGTAGAGAGGAAAGGTCTCTGGACCTTTCAAAAAACAGAATCCTAAACCAGCGTACAAGACAGACAAGGGTAATGCAACTCCAACGTATTCACATGCTTTACACTATATAAAAAAGAGAAAGACTATCCTATTGCAGCTTTAATGGTTGTGGTGACAAACTGTGAGGGCTCTCTCTGCAACTGAATTTACTGAGCAAAAAGATAGAGTACTCTATCTTCCTAAGTTGTCCCTCTCCACACAGTCTGGGCAGCAGTGCAAGCTGAATATTCCTGGCAGGGAGTAGATGTGTTCAAGCATCACAAAAAGGTGGAAGAAGCAGACAGTTGCAATAATCTATTCAGTGCAAAAGCAGGCCAAATCAGTAGATATTAATCAGCTGTTGTCAGTGAGCCAGCCACAGGGGTAGCTACTGATCAGGCACTGAATACTTCAGCAAAGAATTCACTGACATTCTTGTTGAAAAGTGTCCAGTTTGCTGCACTTCAGAGCAAAAATTATTATAATTGGTTCAGACATTTGCCCCTCAAACATTTTCTTGAGGTCTTTTATCTTGGTATTTACATTTTCAAATACCAGTATATGGAAAATGGAACATCTACGGGACACAAATCATCGAAATTCACAAGCTGTCATGTACCTCCAAGCTTGAAGTTCCTTAATGCACAGGTTTCTGCATCACTGAGAGCAGCAAGAGAATGACCAGGTTTATTTTTTACATTTTGCAGTCTTTATGCTTCCAAGTCAGTCACACATACCAGTTACCAGTACAGGTGTGTTTTGATATTTACAAGAAAAGCAGTGATATAAAGGCAAATCACATTTAAAAGGATGTCATAGCTCAGTCTTCACTTCTACTCAGCTCCTTGCTCCTACTGAAGCTCACTTCTCAACTGTGTCAGTTCAACTGTTTGCTCAACCATGTTTTAAAATATATCTGTCCAGGAAGTATATTTTGGTTAAGTGCAGTCATTTCACGGAGACAGCATAGGGCATGGTCACAAAAATAGTTCCTCAATACATTTCAGGGATCATAACTGGGTGGGTGCCCACTGATCCATTCTAAAGATTATTAGATAAAAAAAAAAAAAAAAAAAAAAAAAAAAAAAAAAAAAAAAGAAATGGTAAATTTTGATTCACATTTTTCCTATGAAACTCTTTGCTCACTTGATTTACACTGCTACACCAGAGGCAGTAATGGAAGATGTAGAAGTTTCCCCACACCAAGGCTGTCTCTGGGTCCGTTGCGTCATGGAGAAACACTGGTAATTGAAGAAAACTCTCCAAAAATTCAAAATGACTCTCTAGTTTTGACCACAATGATAATCAGTTTTATAGTCTTTTGAAAACAAAACACCTCTCAAAGCTGACATAATTTCCTCTGTCACTGGAGAGTAAATACTTTAACTTGTCTGTTATCTTATTCCTGACAAAATTTACATCTTGTGCCAAGTTTTGACTGAAAACAACTTATTTGGTAGTGAGGTCTGAGTTCTTTGTGATTTTCATTAGTTAGAAAGCTCATAGATCATTTAAAAATAGTTGTGACATGAACAAAAGTAATGGGAAGGCTTTTTTTGGTCTCTGAACCGAAACATTTCCTGAGAGCTTTAGGATAGTTGTCCTTAGCTATTCTGAACACCCATACAATGAATAATAGAGAAGAAAAATCATGCGCTCGTTTACCCGCATGAAGTAACTCTACTGCGGTCAGCAAGTGTTTAAGATCATTATACACATAATTTTATTTTAGCTCTGGGATTCTGTGTTGGGGAAAAAAAGAAAAAAAAAATTGGATTCCTTTGCAAGGAAAAACAGGCTCTGAGTCCTGCAAAAGTGAACCTTGCTCAAGAGTATGGGCAGGCATTTGGAAAAGACCCTGAATTTTGTGAAACGTATTTCATTGCCTTGCTGGGTCGAAGAGCTGAACTGTGGAGAATGGCTTTCCATTCCAGTGTCTAGGTATTACTAAGTAAGCTGCTTTTTTTGCCCTTCCAAGTACTAATCTTCTTTCCTGCTGCTGAGTAATGTCACAGGAGGAACAGTAAAACGGAGGTCCCAGATCTATGTAAACACTGTTTTTGTACCTTTTTAATACTGGTTTTAACATACTCAGCTATAAACAGTTTTCTGCAGGCTTCCTAATTTGGTACATCACAACTTCTCACCAAGTCAAACAGGTCTCAGTGACTAGGGTAGATAAGCATGACATAGAAAGGGTGTCTATAAACAGAGGCAGGGAAAAAAATACAAGTTCACATCTGGGTCACTGAACAATCACTGGTGTCTGGGAAATAATGTCAGTGAACAGCAGCACCTAACATTGCTTTAAAAAATAAAGTACTCCTGGTCTGATCCAACTCTCATTGAAATCAGAGGAAATCTATATCCTGATTATAGTGGAAACTGGTTAGAAATGTAATCCAAATACCAAGCTGATTACATCCTTAATACATTCCACAAATCTAGCTATTTATTAGAAACATGCAATACTTTATAAATCATCATCTGGAAATCAGAGCGTCTTTGGACAAAACCAAAACAAACAAACAAACAGAAATGGAAACATGAGAAAACCAGTTTGTCATTGGCAGAAGAGTTGAGTGAAGTTACTAATGCTCTGTTTATGAGCACTTGCAGAAATATTCTAGAATCTTATCTGTTCCTACTTAGCATTCCAAAATACAGTATGCGAATTAAGAATACTTTAAATATACACTGGCATTTTTGAACTCAGCGTAAAGAGCAGGTTTGCCCTGGCAAATAGCTAAGAGCACTGAACTGGCAAATATTAGTAAACATTTGAACCTTGTTCATACAAGTCCTTGTTTGCACCTAGCTAGTGTGTACAAGTGCAGGACTTTGCAGATGTACTGCATTTCCTGTTAGAGAAAACTTTGAATATAAACTCTTGCTTCCAAATTCTGCCCCACCATTCAAGGTAACAGCAGATGAAAATGCTGAATTCACAGACCAAGGAATGTAGCAGGTTGACATCACTGCTGGCTAGCAGGGGCTCTTCAAAATTTCTTTGCCAAAAAACTTCTTTAATACTGGGGGAATGTCCTAGGAGTGCCTAGAAATGTCAGTTCAACTTACAGGCAAGACCAATGACTAAATGGAAGAAAGGGGGGACACGTGTTAAGGGAAGTGCAGGAGTAGATCTGATGTTCCCAGATGTGGGCTGCTGATGTTTTTCTGCCCACAACCAGCACACTGAGTTCATCACTAGTTCATCTGTAATGAGAGAATTGCTAGATGTATAAGTCAGCAAGAAATAGAAGTCTCCACACTAAAATAGCCCCCTCAGGTTTCCTGTATGCATTCTTTCCTTTTGACATTTAAAACCTCTGCTAGAGGGCACAGCTTCACCTGTGGCACAAACTGTCCTGTTTGTTGAGTCTTCTATTAACTGTTTAGATATTAATCCAGTCCATTCTCCCCATTTCCCCCCAAGACTGATGAAAGCCACATATTTCAGTTGACTGTACTGCCCTGGTAGTGCTACCTTTGGTTTTGTTTTCTTGAATCCCAAAAATCACACCATTAATGAATGAGCTGCACCTACCGAAGTGAAGAATCATGTGCTTCTGGCACATGAAGCTTTGCAATGCTTATCTTTTTGAAGTGTTTGATTTTTTTTCCCATGTTCTTCTATTTTTCCTGTAAATTTGTTAGTGCATTAATTACGAAACTAGTAATCGCGTTACTCATCCTTCTGAAATTTGATTACTTTGGATGGAAAATAAACAATTCTTACTCCAAAGAAAGTAACCAGGAATGAATACATTGTGGCTGGAAAAACCATATTATAAAGGAGCAGAAAAGAGAGATGACCAAAGACTAGGAAGGAAAACAGAAGGCTCTTATGAAAGTAGCAGAGGAAAAGCAAGAATAAATGTTATCTCATATACAGTCTAACAGGTGGACAAATAAAAATACTGAATAGTTTACTAAGTGCTCAGAGGTTTTACACCTTGGACTCCAGTTTCTGGATACTTATTCCTGGTAAATATTTCAGTGACTTTGTGCTCTCAACTGTGTTGTCCAGGAATTTTTCTGAAAATTAAAAAATAGGTGTTGCTATAGAGAATCTCAAGATGACAATTCTAGGGCTACTTGTTGGAACCTGGAAGTGAAATCAGGTAATACTTGAATATTTCACATGTATTTCAGCCATTTAAATTACTTCCTGCCTAGTAGGTTTTCCATTTCTCTCTGTGTTAGGTTAAATTGATAACATAATTGAGATTCTTAAAACTTTTTATTAAAGCTCCTTGGTGTATTTAAAATGTAATCAAATAGTTGTGAATTTTCAACCTTCATTTGATCTTTTTACAGAAGTGGAAGAATATTGCCATATAAACAACATATATTCCATGACACCTGTTCTGTTCTGATTCTTAATGAAAAGGAGATAAAGCCTCATGCAGATGTTTTAGTACTCCACATTACAGCCTGTTTCAGAAACTTGTAAAAAAAAATCCATAATTTTCTTGTTGCTAGTTATATTACAGCTGAAAAATCAGAGTAGTTATACTAATAATTCTTAAAATGAACTGTAAAGCTGAGATGGAATCATCTAACTTCCCAAAAATCAGGTACCATGTTATCAGATGGCTCTGTTAGGTGCACGTGTGCTTTCAAAAGTTATTCTCAGTGTAGTTAATGCTTGCCTTTATTTAAATATTGTTTTCCCCTTTCTATTAACCAGCTGAGTTTGATTTTCCAGACTTGTAGGTTGTCCAGGAATCTGCCATTTATGAATGTCAATAACACTAATATGAAAACCTGGTGTATTTGACAACAATGGGGCTTCCCTAGTACTATCGCAGCAAACGTTTAACACAACTCAGAGACTTAATGGGGAAACCCATCCTGCTCCATGCTGACCTCAGTCAACTGACTAAAATGTTGCGAACAGTTTACCTGTTGGCAGCTTTAAAAAATCAGGAAACATGAGAAAAAGAGAGAAAAAAACCAAAAGAATAATATGGCAGCTGAAATTGTATAAATATGGAGCTACATCAGGACTATTTTTTTTTCAATTAGTTCTTAAATTCTGTTTTCTCAAATAAAGAATAAGGCATTGACTACCGTTTTCTCTTCAGTAAAAATTTCCAGCAAGGTAAGGTCTCATTATGCCTGTCCCAAAGAGCTTACATTTTAAATTTACAGAAAAATGCAATAGACTGATCAATCTTCTCTTCTTAGTAAAGATTTGTAATGGTCATTGTTCTTTTCTGTTGAAAGCTGAATGATGTAATTGTCTAGCAGTGAATGCTGATGTACACCTGAGCTGTTATTTTGTCTGGTTAGAAGAACAGGCATTGTTATTTATAGCTAACCCAGCAATCTCACACGTGGAGATTGAAGAGTTTCCCAAAGGTCAAAGCAGGGCCATGAGCAGAAGCCAGATTTGCGAGTGGCATGCATGTGCTAAGCGTAACACTACCAATTTATGACAGATCTAAAATTAATTACTTTAACTCTGGCTTCTAACACATGCAAAGCCATCAGCAACAGTTCCTGAGGCTTTGTTGCAAGTTATTGTAACTGACTCTTCAGGATTTGATCCTAAACTATAAAAATTAAATAAGTGGGCAGAAATACAGTGATCAGCAAATATTCAGTGAAATTTTTAACTTCTCGTTTCGTTTGGAAACAGCAATGTTCGTCTTGCAAGATAAGTGAAATAATACTCTTTAGGCTCTCTGTCTTTCCCTTTCAGATTACTGTTCTGACTTCCAAGTTAAAAAGCTGTTTCTCAACCAGGAAGTAATACTGGCAGGCTAAATGTTTTATGTTTCTATTGTACTAATTCTACAGTTTGACAGTAACATCTCCTCCATAGCTGGCTGTTATTATGCATCAATATTAAAAAACAAAACAAAACAAAACAAACCAGCCACTCAAGGAAACATCTCTGTGGTACGTGGCCATGTTCAGTTTCTATATTGTTTCAAACATGCAATTTGAGTTCAAGTGGGGTTTTGCAACCAGATGGAAATCTTAGAGCTAGAAATGAACTCTCTGTAACCCAGGACCTTTCTGCCTCTCGGTTTCTCACTCTTTCTTTTTCTCTCCACCAAGCCCAAAGCCAGATAACACTTTCCTGCTGTGAATTTTTTTAAGTCACCCAACAGCTCTGGGAAATGAGAGCTGTCATAGTTTTCGGATGAGAAAATCATCTGCAGCTCTCACAGATCTATGAGCTGATAGGAGTTAATTGACAGCTTGCAGGATTTCGTCTCCAGGCAGAGTTAGAGGGAATGGGAGCCCTGTGGGTTTCATTTGGGCAGAGATAAAGCAGGTTTTTATTCACTGCTCATGGAGAGAGCATAATTAACCTTTCAGAAGTTTTAAGAGTGATCAAATTGTTATTCATTTTTGCAAATGAGAAAAGAGAGCTTCTTTCTCTGCCAGGAAAATGCCAGTGCAGATTTCAAGGTCACTTGATGATTTCCTTTAACTGAAAAGTTGGAAGTTGAAAAAAACAAGGGAGAATATGAAGACTGAGGAATATCCTCATAAAATCATGCATCATTCAGGATGTGAAATGAACAAATGTCCTTTTATAACATAAGATATTTTAGCTAACATTTACTGCATGTTCATATTACTCTGCTGGACTCTACAGGTGATGAAGGTTTCCATTGTTATTGTAAGAAACGTAGAGCTAACAACTGCCTTTTATGTTGCTGCTATAATTAAAAAAAAAAAAAATCTATTTCTTGAAAGAGAAATTAGACCCATTACACAAGATCAGTGGCTTGGTTTTCAAGATGTTCGATATAATATTTTCAAATGCTGTAATTTCTGGAATGATTATGCAAGTACAGAATAGGAAAATTAAACATCTGTAACTTAAAAATATACCTGAAGTCCCTTTAAACAATAATATAAAAACCCACACTGGTGGAAAACCAAAACTCTCAGATTTTTGCTTGTTGACTAGGCAATAGCTTTTATAAAATATAGACTAATATAGCTATTGCTTCAGTTTCTCTCTGGCTGAGTTTCACTTTTCTAGAGCAGCCGACAGAGGACACAAGATACCTTGTGAAATTGTAACTTCTTTTCTCTTCATATTATTTCTTGCTAATTTCTAGGATGATGAGAACAGTGTTTCTCCTACATAAGAACAGGTCCAGACTCCTGTGTTGTGTACGTATAACATGGTAGTCAGCGATAAGAAATCATGAGAATAGCAATAAACCCATTCTTCCTATCTAAGCTGTGGGTTTGATGGTGTTCTCCTAATTCCAGTCTCGTAGAACATCCTTTTTTGTGCATCCCTGCGTGGTGACACTCTACATGCAGGTTGATACTCTTTCTTCTTCCCCCCTCCTTCTTCTCTTTCTCACTCCCCTCCCCCCTGACTTTTCAAACCTGAGATCCACACAGTATGATACAAATCATTGCAACGTTACATCCTGTTTTCCAATCTAGAGGTCTGTAGCAACCTCCAGCAACTCAAGCTACAGGATTTTTTCTCCTACAGTAATTGTATAAATTGCCATGTGTGAGAGTCTCTCCTGACAGACAGTCTCCTGGCTGTAGCTCCTCTGCTGTAGCTGATTGCTGTAGCATGAGCCCCTGTCCCTGTTATTTTTTTTTTCTGGATGGAGATGTGAGGGCCAAAATTGTGGAAATCTTTTATGCACTCTTTAAATAAAAACCTTGTAAATAAGTTTACTGCTTAAAGAAATCAGCTTAGGGAATGAAACTTCAAAGAATAGTTCCTTTAGCTCACAAAGATTATCTTACCTTGTTTTGCTTAAAGTAAATCCTTATTTTTACAAGACATGAAGAAAAGATTATTTTGGCTCCTAAAACCCACAGGGCATTCTTGACATGATTTCTGTTTATGTTACCTACTCCTTATTATGTTTTTAGCGTGGTTTTAATTTTGGTTTTGTTTTGTTTTTTTCTTTCCTAAATGTTACTCTCCTTTTGATTTAGGCAGGCTGGATGGAAAACCAACACCTTTGGTAGCTCTCAAAAAAGTGCTGAAACTGTGACCATCTTGAGCTAACCTCTCTGTTCTTAAAACATATTTAAATAGGTAGGATAAAGAAGTCAGATATAAATAGTTCCATCTTTTTTGTGGCGTGATCATTACTGTGCTATTGACCTTATTAACAAAGAATCATAGAGTCATAAAATCGTTTTGTTTGGAAGAGACCTTTGAGATCATGAAGTTCAATTGCTCGCCCTGCACTGCCAGGTCACCACTAAGCCATGTTCCCCAGCAGGACATCTATGTCTTATAAATACCTCCTGGGATGGAGACTCAACCGCTTCCCTGGGCAACCTGTGCCAGTGCTTCACAACCCGTGCAGTGAAAAAATTTTTCATGATATCCAGCCTAAATCTCCCATGGCACAACTAATGGCCTTTTTCTCCTGTCCTATCACTTGTTACTTGGGAGAAGAGGCATTTCTACATCACTACAACCTCCTTTCAGGTAGCTGTAGAGAGCAATAATGTCTTCCTTTCAGCCTCCTTTTCTCAAGGCTTAACAACCCCAGTTCCCTCAGCAGATCCTCATTAAGACTCGTGCTGTAGATACTTGATCAGCTTTGTTGCCCTTCTCTGAACACGCTCCAGCACCTCAACGTCCTTCTTGAAGTGAGGGGCCCAAAACCAAACACAGTACTCAAGGTGTGGCTTCACCAGTGCTGAGTACAGGGGACAATCACTTCCCTCCTCTTTCTGACCACACTATTGCTGATACAAACAAGGATGCCGTTGGCCTTCTTGGCTACCTGGGCACACTGATGGCTCACATTCAGCTGGCTGTCGACCAACACCCCCAGGTTCTTTTCCCCTGGGCAGCTTCCCAGCCACTCTTCCCCAGGCCTGTAGCATTGCAGGGTGGTGTTGTGACCCCAGTGCAGGACCCAGCACTTGGTCTTGTCATACAATTGGCCTCTGCCCATCAATCTAGCCTGTCCAGATCCCTCTGTAAAGTCTTCCTATCCTCCAGCAGACAGACGCTCCCTCCCAAACTGACTGAGGGTGCACTCAATCTCCTCATCCAGATCACTGATAAAGATGTTCCTAATACTGAGCCCTGGGGAACACCACTGGTGACCAGTCACCAGCTGGATTTGACTCCATTCACTACCACTCTCTGGGCCCAGCCATCCAGCCGGTTTTTTACCCACCAAAGAGTGCACTCATCCAAACCTTGAGCAGCCAGTTTCTCCCACAGCTGTGGGAGTGTGTGGGAAACGGTGTCAAGAGCTTTACTAAAGTCTAGGTAGTCAACGACCACAGTCTTTCTCTCATCCACCAAGTGTTTCACATTGTCATAGAAAGAAATGAGGTTAGTCGAGCAGGACTTGCTTTTCATAAAGCCATGCTGACTGGGCCTGATCATCTGGTTGCCCTGTATGTGCCGTGTGCTGGCACTCAAGATAATCTGCTCCATAACCTTCCCAGGCACCGAGGTCTGACTGACAGACCTGTAGTTCCTTGGATCCTCCTTCTGGCCCTTCTTGTAGATGTGTGTCACATTTGTTAACCTCCAGTCAACTGGGACCTCCTCAGATAGCCAGGACTGCTGATAAGTGATGGCAAGTGGTTTGGTGAGCACTTCTGCCATCTCCTTCAGTACCCCTGGGTGGATCCCTTCTGGCCCCATAGACTTGTGTGTGTCTAAGAGATGTCACTGACCATTTTCTCATGGATTATGGTGGCTTCATTCTGTTCCCCATCTCTGTCTTCCAGCTTGAGGGGCTGGGCATTGAGAACAACCGGTCTTACTATTGAAGACTGAGGCAAAGAAGGCATTCAGTACCTCAGCCTTTTCTTCATCATCACTAGTCACTATATTTCCCCAGTATCCAGTAGAGAGATTCTGCTTGGCCTTTCTTTGCTGTTAATGTATTTATAGAAACATCCTTTACTGTATTTTACAGCAGTGGTCAGACTAAGTTCTAGCAGTGCTTTGGCCTTTCTAATTGTGTCCCTGCACAGCCTCCCAAAATCCTTGTAGTCTTCCTGAGTGGCCTAAACCTTCTTCCGTAGGCTATAGACTTTCCCTTTCTTCTTGAGTTCTAGCCAATGTTCTCTGTTCAGCCAGGCTGGTCTTCTACCCCACCAACTTGTCTTACAGCATGCCAGGATGGCTTGTTCTTGCCCTTTAAACTTTTCCCTCTTAAAGACTCCTTTGCCCTTCAGGACTGCCTCTCAAGGGACTCTCTCAATCAGACTCCTAAACAGGTCCAAATCTCCCCTCTGGAATTCCAAGGTGGCAGTTCTACTGACTGCCCTTCTTCCTCAAGAATTGAAAACTCTACCATCTCACGATCTCTATGCCCAAGATGGCCTCCAGCCTTCACATCACCCACAAGTCTTTCTCTGTTCACAAACAACAGGTCTAGCAGGGAGCCTTCCCTACCCGGCTCCCTCATCAGCTGTGTCAGGAAGTTGCCATCCTCCTTGGAGCCTTCTGGACTGTTTCTTCTCTGCTGTTCTCTATTTCCAGCAGACATCTGGTAAGTTGAAGTTCCTCACAAGAACAAGTAGTAGCGATGGTGGGATTTCTCCCAGCTGCTTACAGATTATTTCATCTGCCTCCTTGTCCTGCCTGGCCAGCCTATAACAGACTCCCACCATGATCTCTCCATTGTTGGCTTTCCTCTTGATTCTTACCCATAGACACTCAACACTACTGTCATCGTCATTATGCTCAGGATAATCAAAACTCTCCCTGACATACAGGGCCACTCCACTGCTTCTCCTTCTGGGCATATCGCTTCTGAAGGATCCAACGCAGCACTCCAGTTGTGCAACTCATCAGTGTAGAGGGTTATGCTGTGAAAACTTTTTTTTTTTTTTAAGTTTTGGTAATCAAAAATTCATAGCTCCATTCTTCACCCAAGTGAATGGAAAATCTTTGCACACTTTACCTTAAAATATCTGTGTTTCCTATTCCAGAAGCAGAACCTCTGTCCCCAAAAATAGGGCAGTTCATCCTACTTACGGACCAGAGCCTCCCATTAGGATGTGATAATCATAATGCCCAACCAAGACAAATCTGAGTAGATTTTCAGTCTGAGTGGCATAAGGGGAGAATAATTCTAATGAGACTCTGGATGGTTTACAGGTAAATCATTTTATTGCCATGAATTATTCATACTCACATCATAGGTACTAGCAAATAGGAAGACTTTGCAGTAATATCACTGCCAGACAGTTAAATGTCAACTATATGTTTTAGCCTAAAATTCACACAGTTTTACAAAATGTGTCTGTCATATCAGTTTCAAAAAACTAATAATGATCTAGCTTATATCTTCAAACCTGCAGCAGGCCTTTGGGTTTTTCATCCTGAAAAACTTATTTAGTTTTTACAATATGAAAATTATAGAGATGGTGACATTTAAACCTTTGCTTTTCATAGCATTTCACACTTACACCATTTTAAAAGACAGCTATTAACATTTACAAAAATCTTTCAGAAACCAAATGTTCAAACATGCAGAATTCCAATTATACTGTGTAAGAGGGTTATCGACTATTCTCCTACAAGAATACTTTGAAGTGTTTGGTATTAAACCAAGAGCTAAAATGTCAGTTGCACATAGACAATAAATTAAGGTTTATAAAACGATGTAAGATTTATTTAATATTACAGTTTTGACCTTTAGAGTGCCTTAACCATAGCTTGCTTAAGTTTTCCTCTCTCTTGCCCTTCCTTCTTTATATGCCTAATCTTACTTGAATGTTAAACAAAGGTTGTGATGCCAGTTATGCAAAATATTATAAACCATTTGAGGTATTAGTGCTTTCCTCCAAATGTTGTAACACAGTCACATAAACTCTGTTTCGTTTTTCAGCCCAGATGTTTTCTGAATTGCTCAGGGAGTTCAATGAGCACCACTTCCAGAGCTGCCAAGACACAGATGTTTAATTTTCAGTTTCTCATTACAAACACTCAAAACTTTCAGTGAAATGCAAAACTAAAAAAACAAATGCAGGTCAGCTCTCATATCCCACAAGTCCAAAGAGAGGTGGCAAGAGCAGTAGGAGAAGAGGAACTCAGTGTTCAAGGAAAAAACAATGCTTGCAGAAGACACGCTTAAGTGAACACTGTTTTGAAACACATTTCAATTCACAGTAAACAAAATGCCTCCCTGCAATGGTAGGGGATGAATTAACCATTTTTTTCCCGGTTTCGCACTAAGAAGACTTCCTCTCTCGAGACAAAGAAGCTTCTGTGTGAGAAGTGAATTATCTAAACTATTTTTGGCATCTTTCATGTCAGTGGCATTATTGATGAGTAATGACCAGAAAAGTCATGAAAATGGTTATCGAAGGAAATAAAAGCTGAATAATCTACAAATAATCTTCACAGCCACCTACCACCGAGGAAGCACACAGTAAAAGGAGCATCAATGTACACCAGTCAAGACCGAGGAGTGACCTGAGACTGTACATGTGTCACCGGCTGGCTGAAGTGGGCCTCTCTAATTAGCCCTCCTCCCATTCCAGGAGAGAGAGTTAAGAAACGAGATAGGAAGAAAGAAAAAGTTCGTGAGGCCTCTTAAGTTTGGGAAACTAAAACATTTCAATAACGCAGTAAGATACTATATACAGAACAATAAGATATTAACAAGTTTATATAAGATTAGAAAACTGGTGCAGTGAGGTTTAAACCACAGCTAAAGAAACAGCAGCGACAGAAAAAAAAAGCCCTGCCAGTCAGTTCAATGATGGTGGGACATGGCCACAAGGAGGAACTGGGATAAGCTGGGAGCATTGGCAGCTGTGACGGTCCACGCACAGGATCAGGCCGGGAAACAGCAAGCTGTCATGGCTGGCGACGTGGAGCTGAGCCAAGCAGCAGGACTGATCAGCACATCCCAGAGTGAGCGAGAAAGGGGGTTGTGGCCACTTGGTCGTGGCAGGAGGAAAAAGCCCAGTTTTCGTCTGCACTCCATTCTTAAATGAAAATGGAGTTTCTTAAAGAAACACCATGCCCACCAAAAGCTCCACAAACAGTGGGATGCACTGATGTACGTGGGAGGAATACTCTGATTGGTTGTTTGACATGTCCATCACAAACAAACCAGCCCTGTTTATCTTAAACAGGGACAACATGGAAATTAGAAACTTGGCTTAGTGATGGCTTTTCTTTGCAGAGCAACATGGATGGAAGGAGAGTTCACACAGAAAAGGTGCCAGGCTTTCAGATTCATGAAGGAAATGGAGGAAGCAAAAGTGGAAAACTGCCTTGAAGCCCTGCTCTAGATAATATTCTGCTATCAGCTGAGCTGTGAGACCCAGATGGCTGAAAGGACATAAAAAGTGCCAGCGCAGAGTCACCACCTGGGAGCTTTCCCTAGACATTTTTCTTCAGATGTCTCAACTACAGAGATAAGGTTAAAATGTTGAGATTAGTTGAACAAAGATCAGAAATTAAATTCAACTCCATGTTCGTTTTATCCAGACTGTAGGTTAAAGATCCAGCGAGGTCACGGTTATTTTCTGAAATTTCAAGAAAGTCGTCAGAGATCAAACTCTTCACTATGTCACAGCATGCTTCTTTCTCTGAAATTCAGAGGTGAGCTGAAGTAAATGGAAACACTACATTTTCTAACTCCATCTGAGAGCAGCTGAACGTTTCAGCTTCACCAAAGCCCACAACATTGTTTCTTCTAGCTCACCTTGAAAGCAGGGATTTCAAAAGAACTTGTTAGGATTTCTTTTAGTTTTGGCTGCAGCTAAGTATCACAATAACTATGCAGAACAAGATAATGCTGTTACAAGATAAACTGGTTTTCCTGCAACATAGATAACAAAGTTGAAAACAGTTGGGTTGTTTTATTTTTGTTGTTGCTGTTTCTGATATCAAGCCTTGGTGATGTCATACATGACTGACAGCTGCTTTCCTTCCTCAGTATGAACACACAATGTGAACACACATCAAAAGTCAAGTTCTCATCTGTATGAGAACTGTATTTCATCTCTATTTCATCTGTATGAGGACTGTCAGAGTGATTTTGCAGCTCTGCAATTCACATACCAAATCCTCCTTTTCTAACACTTACAATCTTCAATTTCTTTGTCTATTTTTCACCTTTTTTTCTCCACACTTGTTATCCAAGAGAAGGCATTACTGAGCAGAGCTCAAACATAATAGGAAAGGGTTTTGTTGCCTTCTCCATAAATCTTTCCTTGGCCCACACAAGTTTTAATTCACCTGCTGACGTTCATTCTGCATTTCAACAGGCTACAGCCTCCAGGAGGCTCTTCTCCTCTCCTCTCCTCTCCTCTCCTCTCCTCTCGCCCCGCCTTGTCGTCCTTTACTACAATATTTCCTTTTTGGCTGTTCCGAAAGAGAGACTTTTACTTGAGTGTGTTTTGGTCCATTAAAGAAATACAGGACTGCATGAAAAACGGATTGCATGCCATGGAATCCCGACAGAATTAATGTTAAAGCCTGGGTTTATATTAGATTTTTCTTTCTTTCTCACTTCTTTTGATGGTGACAGATGGGTGTAACAAAGGAAATGGAGAACCACGTACTGCATCTTGCTGTGCGCCTGTGTTTCAATAAGGGTTTGAAAGCCATTACCCTTTTTTGTATAAAGCTGTGTTCAGTCAGTTTTCCCTTATCAATCTTATCTGTCTCAGTGCCTCAGCAAAAAACACAAAGCCCTGCTATGCAAGTTTGCAATAATTTGATGTGCAGCATTCCTGATGTTGTGTAAGGGAAAATTAAGAGTCAGATCACAAGAATAATTTGAACAAAACGGGTTTCATAAATACTGTGAAGAATAATTTCATTCATCCTGGCACTAAAATTGGTAGCAATTATTTGCAGGATCGAGGTCCTGGAGAACAGTAATCTCAGAACAATACAGTGGGCTACTTTTCCCAGAACAGTGTAGCACCCAGCAGAGAGACAATATTAGGGAGCTGCAGGAGAGGCGAGAAAGTGAAAAGGTTTATGTTATTGATTGGAGAACAGAGAAGTCTTCAGTCACATACTGAATGCATCAACCACTCTATTTCAGTTTAGTACATTATTCATTTGCTAATTTAGTAGTGCCTTTAATTGTTTGCCGTATGATGAGATTTGCAGACTTGAGAATTTCCACAAGCTTAGATCTGGAGACCTAACAGTTAAGTTTTTATTATCTTCAGTTTTGTTTTGGTGGGATATTTTTATGTTTCTTCTCTCTTCACCCCCCCCGCCCCCCCCATCCAGTACTATATGAAGGGGATGAGGGCACTCAATCAACTTTATTGAGCCACAGCAGTTTCCATACCTCTCAAGTGTCTGGATTTTATTGGAAAGTCCTCCACTTACAGGAATTTGAGTTATGGGCTACGCAGTGTTTTCATGTTTCATTCCAGTTTTTGCTCTGTGGCCACCAAAATTGCAGGCAGGTATCTCTAAAGGCCGAAGAAATGCAGTCAAATTCCTGTGAGTTAAATTTATTGTATTGATTCAAATACTGTGCAAATTTTTCCCTAACACTCAGAACCAATACTGATTTAAAGAAGAAGGAAAAAAAAAAGGTGAAAAAAAAAAAAAGCAAAGAAAACAATGAACTAATCCATCTAATTTATGTGTCCAGCATCACCACTTCCATGCCCAGATTTACTTTATTTATATTGGGCTGGTAAAGACTCCACAGTACATACTGGAATAGTAGAAATATAAGGTCAAATATATTAGAACTGGGTTTTAAATATGTTGCAACACTGAATTAGGCAATTATTAATGCTTCTGAGCGTTATGTTTTAAAAGAACTTGAGGATCTTAGTGTCATTTGACATGTGTGGTTATTGTGAGCATTTTAAAATTTTCTCTCATTTACCCTGGTATGCTTAGCTGCAAACTGAGCTAAACAAATAAGTGAAAGAAACCATTTTAATCTGGGACATAATAACTTTCCATTCACTATGTGGTGCATTGTTGAACATTAAAGGACAGCTCTGTTTCCTGGATGCTAATGAGGGTGTTGTTTGATTTAAGTGGCACTACAACCAGAGATCCTTACAGTTACCATATGCTTAAGTCTTTTCCCATGTAATTCCTAAGACTGCAAGTCACCAAAACAAGCCAGTAGAATTCCCTAGGTCTTTTCAAGTTGTGTTTGTAACTCGTGTACGTGACTGGTTGGAAATGTCGGTTATAAATTGGGTCGTAATTTAGAAACGTAAATTTTTGGCAACATTTGATAGGATTTTCTTGATATAAAGAGAAAGAGGTAAAGTAAACAGAATGAAGGTAAAATTAAGAAAGTTGCTTCAGCCAAAGGCAATTTTTGTAGAGGGAAGCTTCTCTTTGTTCGTGTGATATGTAACAAGCAGGACACAGGTAAGGTGGTTTTTTGGTTGTTAGAGTCTGATTTTCTTATCCTGCACATGTGAATTGCACCTGCTGTGCAGGTGCAATTGAGGTGGTTGTATATATGAATAAAATAAGCGCTTCAGCAATTGTGCTCGCATCTTGAATACAGGCTTTAGCTTTGTGTCTTTGAATTTCTAGACCACCCACTGCTCCTTCCATCATCTACTTTGATCAGATAAAAAGTGAAACTGGCACAACAATATGTAACAATTTGGAGCTAATCTTGGGAACATTAATGAATGCTCCTCTCTGTAATACCAGGCTCCAGCTCCCACACACAAAATGAGGTATACTGCAGGGTAAATGCAGTCAAAGCAAATGTAACTGCTCTTCAGACAGCCCTCAGAGCCACAACCTGAGTGAATTTTATGGACAGACTGCCTCATATTTCATCATGTAACCAGACCTGGACTGCTTTTAGGAGAGACAGCTACCTGCTACACCATGAGGTAAGTAATCCCTCCAGAAGAGTCTGAAGAGAACCCCTTGTGAGACTGATGCTGGGAAGACATGGAGTTGAACCCCAACCTGAAATATGACGAGGAGGGGCTGTAGGAAACATGGAGAATAGGCAGGGAGGAGGAGAATAGGAGGGCAGGAAGGAGTTAAGGACATGCAGGAGAAGATACAGCGGTGCCACCAGGAAAATGGCCAGGGAATGGTAAGAGTAAAGGGATGAGAAAAATATGGGGGGTGGAGACCGTGTCGCTAGAGCAAGAGGCTTTGAGACAATTAAAACAGAGAAGCATGGGAATAAATAGAGAGGGTGAGAAAACAGTCACAGAAGAAAAAAGGAAAGGAGGAATAAATTTTCCTCTAGGACATGGAACAGGAGAATAATGCTGTTCCCAACAGCCATGCATGGGACCACACTCTTGTGTGGCTTTTGAATAATAAAAAGGCTTCCATATACAGCCTGTTTATTAAGTTAGGTAAAAAAAATATAATCTGAAAAGAGAAGAAGAACAGTGAAACTTTCACTGGGCAGACATCTGCTATAGCAGCTGAGCTAGGACTAGTTTCTCTTATGGTTGTTACAAGGGTTTTCACTGTGCCTAATTTGGAATTATGCCAATAATTCTGACACAGTCAACTGACAACACAGTCCCATATTCTTAGAATAACCAAGGGGATTTTAATGATTGTGAATGACTGGAAGATCAGGGTTCTATCCAATAGAAATGGTATTTCCCACAGAAATGTAGTAACAGGTAGGAGAGGATGCTAAAAGCTAAATATCAGATTTCTAATTTTTTTTAAGAAGTTGTGTGGTTTCTTTAGAACTTCTTGTCCCCTGCATTTATTTTTTTTTAAATGTGTAAAAAAGTGGGTGGAAATAGAACTGCCAGTAATAGGACATAAAACCACAATGCAATCTCCTGCTTGTCTGTCTTCATTCTAATGTAATTTATCTAAAAATGCATCACTTTGTACATATGGGAAGCTGGGATGAGTTGATATGAGTGCTCTTCAAGTGCAATGTAATTGTACATTTCTCTGCTGTAAAATGCCAAGAGAAAATGGGACACAGTGCTCAAACCAGAGTTTTAAAAATATTTTTTATTTCCCTCTGCATAACCACCCACTTTCAGGACTGGAAACTGCATAAACAAGATAGATAGAATAGAGTGAAAATCACTGAACATCAGATCTGTGCATTCTGCTTCAGGAGCAGCTTTTTCAGTTTGTGTTTGTAGAACCACCACTGGGTCAGACCCTTTTGTGAGCTGTAACTGAGAGTAGATTCAAGGGGGGCATCAAGTACTTCTAAAAAATGCAACCTGGTAACCAAAATTATTTGATCATTTATTGGCAGAATGTGGCTGTTGAAAAAAGAAATGAAATGCAGTGACCAGTCAATGTCAAGTATCTGTAGGTAAATCCAACCTAAACTTGGTTCAGATAATTCTCGGAGTATGCTCTGTGTTGCAGTCAGCATGTCAGACGTGCATATGCGCCTGTCCGTGAGTTCATGATCTTTTGCATTTTTCTTCTTTTTTTTTTCTCTTAAAGGATCCTTTTCATTTTTAACAGGTACATTGATATTCTTGTGCTGATAGTCTTTTTCACAAACAGGTTATTTCTAGAAGATTTTTCTGTTTTACAAGCAAGCAAATAAATAGTATGCAAATAACACACACATGCATCCTTTCTAACTGGAAGAAGGTATTTTCTTCTAAACTTGATTTAGTTTGAGAGAAATGATAAATGATAATGTCAAATGTGAGAATATACCAAAGAAGATACTTTAGGCTATGCAAAATCCTGGACTGGAGCTACATTTAGCCATGGCATGGCAAATCCATTTAGAAGTTCCCTGAGACAGCCTGGTGGGCTA
The DNA here is from genome assembly GCF_000710305.1 of Buceros rhinoceros silvestris. Taxonomy (NCBI): domain Eukaryota; kingdom Metazoa; phylum Chordata; class Aves; order Bucerotiformes; family Bucerotidae; genus Buceros; species Buceros rhinoceros. The sequence goes on from NW_010423797.1 coordinate 32,830, forward strand.
GAGTAACAGCTCCGTTATTTGGAGCTTCATGTCTATCAGCCTACTTATTAGCATAGTTTTGAGGTTAAACAATAGTTTTAGTTTTCTGTGTTCATCCTCGTGCTTACTCATTATCAAATTACCTTACAGACAGCTATAATCTAGATCAAGCATACCAGGCCCTAAAAATGTAACTTCCCTAGTAGCAAGACAATTTTCAGTGAATTGGTTTAGCATCTCACTTTAACATGGAACAAGAATCACCTTAAAAACAGGTTTTGAAAGAGTTTTTTCACTAATGAAATACTGGGCTTGATGAACTGGGAACAGTGGAAAGTCTTTCAATGGTTTCAGTGGGTTTTGGACGAAGACCAAACTGTCAGTTTTGGAAAGTACTTAAATATGTGCATACATCTGTCCCTTTTCAACAAAAGCATTTAAGGACATAGGCCAGTGGATTTTGTTTTATGATTAGAGGTCAAGTGACTTATAAGTGCTTTCCTGATCAAACATTCAATATTGACAAATACATCCAGCACTAAGTAAAAAAAAAAAGAAACAAACCACAATGAGGTCGATGCCTAGGCTTTTGTCTATGCTAGAGTAAAACAAAGAAATTTTTTCCCCTGAGTTTGAGAGCACTTTGCTTTCAAGCTACTGTTTACTCTCATCACATCTGTTCAGGTCTTTAACACTTGATGTTCCAGTGTGGTATTCCAGTGTGCTGTTTTCCACCCTTTAGCTCACAAGTAACACATGATACTCTTTGATCAACTTGTGGAACACAGGATTTGTTTCTGTAATGTCTTCAAGAGTGGCTCTATGTATCCAGTCAAATGCTCACGGTTTTAAAAAAGTTCTAAAAGCCCTTCCCATTCACCCAACAAGGAATTGTTAGTCTTATGGATACATCACCCCTAATTTTTATGTAGCATTAACTTAAGACTTCCTGCTAGCCACTCATATTTGCATGATATGAGACCTGCTGTAGGTGTGCACAGATGCCTCACTGAGTGGTAGCATTAGATAAACACAGAAAGAAATTACTGTGATCTCAAATTTTGAAATGTAGACAGTGCTCATTTTATGGATAAATGTCTATAAAATAGACACATCTATCTGGGACATGCATTTTGCCCCTTTTTCATAAGCAGTTTACAGCTCCCAGGACTGTTGTCTGCTTCTCCACATCCTGGAATGGCAGAGGCTGAAGACAGGAAATTTTCTTCTTCAAGACATCATTCTTCCTAACTCCTTCATCTCTGTTTCTGCCTATGCCCATCTACAAATGGCTTAGCAAAAGGCTGAGCTCTTCAAACTGAACTGAGCTCAAACTGAACTACAGCTGAGTAGCATTTGATGGTGCTCCCATGGCTTGTGTACGAAGATACAAACAAAGGGAAATTGCAGATCAGAATGATGCTCCTGTCAGCTATCATTTTCCACTGATACATTTTACTGTAATTATTGCTTTTGGGAAACTGGCATACTTTGTAAATTACAAGGTTATTGAAGTTCTGAAGATGTACTACATTCCCGCTCAGAAGTTTTTGAAGAAATTGTTTCTTTTTATGTGTTTGCACTAAAGCTCAAGTCTGCTGGAGAGGAATGATACTGTGTTTTAAGGTGATGCATGTGCAATGCATTTCAATTTCTCCCTGTGGATGTCTGCACACTTTTTTTTAAGCTATGTATATATAAAGAGGAACTCTTCGGCAACCAGTCTCATGATTTTACGAAACGAATTGCATGACACCCGGAATATCTTATGATGCATCTATTTAACACGTAGCCATACAAGAAGTACAAATTTGCTATGTTACACTTTTCTAACCTTATGTTTTAAGTACAACACTGCCTTTTTAGCACCAACTAGGAAATCAGATTGAATATGTCTGGGAATACAGTTTCACATTGTGCATAATCCTGGTTCTGCCACTGCAGAAAATCAATGAGGGTGAAGCATTGATCTCCTTGCAGAGCGCAAACGTAGTTAGCTCTGAAACAGACTACTGGGGATTTTGTTATTCAAGTCATTCGATCACTCAATGTGTTTGCTAACCAAGTTCTTATCATGCAGCACCTCACTAGCCTAAGCTTAGCTTCAGTTATGTATATAGCAAAAAAAGGTCCCTTTTGGAAGAAGAGAAAGGCTTTACATATGCACAGTTCTCCAATGTGCATGTTTGCTCAAGGCTAAACTGAAATGCCTTTTCTTCAATGACATTTCACAATGTCACCAAATATATGAAAGTCTCACAGAAGGATGTGTGAATATGAACCAATGTAGAAAAATATTCTCTTCTGCTGTAATGGATTTGATTTGAGTCTGTGCTCGTTAGTCAATTTATTCTTCTTTTTTCTTAGAAAAGGAAATTTGATCATTTGATCAAGTATTTCTTGATACTGACAAAATATACATATGTTCTTGCACATAGATAACTACATAATTAGAGGTATGACAAAGTGCATGGACACACATACAGACACTCCTTAGACAGAGAGATATACTTAATTTTTTATTTATATATGAACTATATTTCATTTTTGTCAGCAAAAATATTTCCCTAACCTACAGCCTTCCAACTGCAGACAATAAAACAAGCTATTTTTAAAGTCATTGCAGATGATTCATTTAGTGCTGTGATAATATAGTGTTTTCTTTAATGAAGATTTATATTATTTTCCCTGAAATAAAACACTGTTAAATATATTTGTACTGAAAGAATTAAGAGAGTTGATACGTTCTGTGATAAACACTGTCTGGTGCTTGACAATAGGCAGGACCCTGACATGCTGAAGTACTCTGATGCTATTTAATACATCTACTCTGTGTTAGGATTTTCAGTGGTATTGCCATTATAAAGATATATGTAGCTGAACTGGCTGTTATTCGTATTAAGACATACATAGTAGTCACAGATCAACATTAAGCTGCAATTATATAAAGCCGTTCCTCAAAATATTAACAAGATTAAAGTAATGAATTTTGCTTTAAAGCATACTAAGAGCAGACAGCAAATCTGGTAGTAGAAAGTGGAAAAAAAACACTCTCTATTTTTATTATTGATTGACTACACTCAATATTTAGAAAAATGAAATACTAATTGAATGAAATGTTATAGGAAATATTGTAAATGAAAATGATACAGTGTTGTCTAAGAGATTAATATATATTATTTGTTACTTATTATTACCATGTTTGGCATAATTACAGTGAAAAAGTAAACAAAATGAGAGTATGTCAAATGAAACATTTCCTCTGGCCATTCACTGTTGCAGCAGAAACAGCTGAAGTTCAAAAGATGGCAAGGCGTTCTATATTTAAGCAAAAAGCTGCTTTATATCAGAAACAAGTACAATAGATCACCAAAAGCATCATGCAGAACTCAAATGGTGGTGAAACATTCAATACCGATTGAGCAGCAGTATAAAAGTAATAGCTGAATTTTTAATCTGTCTGTAATATCAGTGGATGAAGTCTATTCACTTTGTGAATATTTTGAGAAATTTTGGTATTGCACAGTTAGTTACTTTATCACAGTGGTGTGGGAATATAATAAATATGTCTCTCAAGCATATAGCACTGCCTTCAAAGGACATACCACAAAATATAAAGAGTTACAATAGAAATTAGAGGAAGCATCCTGTCTCAGGGTGAAAAAGAATAACTTAAAAAATCCTTTCAAGAAACAAAAATAAATAAATTTTTTCCTTTATGCTCACTGACTTAATTGTGTGCATCCACACCTGTGCCAGTTTACCTCTTCTCACTCTTGAACCTCCAGCTGTGACTTCAAGTAACAGGGAAGTTTTAAACTAGGATAATCTTTGCATGGCAAAGTAAAATACCTCATCATCTTTTCATCCTCCTTGTCTATTACTGCTGGTGTCTCAGTTATTCATTACTGTCTTTTCCTTTGGATTTCTGAATTGCCAATTTAATTTCTGCTTTTTCCCCTGTATTTATGGATTCCATTGTGAGAACCTCCTAGGTACCCTGTCACAATGGCTCCAAAATTAATTAATTTTATTTCTGCAACCAAAACTTGCATGCAGATTACTCCTGCCTGTAAAAACTACGTTTCCAGAGAGGAGAATGAATGCTTTGTTATCATTTGCATTCTTTTCATAATCAAAACAAAAAACAAAACAAAAAAATCTGCTCTTGATCCTTTTCTTCACAAAAATCTTACCTTTTACTTACATTTCGGCTACTGTCTTTTTCCTCCATCCTATAAATCCCTTTTCTTGTATGTCTAGTATACTTGTTTAAACATCAACAGAAAGAAGTTACTTCCTGAACTCTGAGAAGTGGGCCACAACCATGCTCCTATTTTCCCTTTCTTTTCCCACATAGGCTTCTAGATAAAACACGTTTCTTCCACAGACATGGGAAACGCAGTTTGCATCTTTGAGAACTGTGTTAAGCACTGCCAATAAAGATACATTAAAATAAGATTAAAATAGATCTATCTCTTCCCTCACTTTCCCTGAATAAACTCATAAAAAAAGTATCTCAAGATAACAAATAACTTCCATGGAAATTCTGGCAATACCAGAATATCCTTTTTACTTTATCCTTATCAGCTCTGAAACTGAAGTTCCGGTCACAGCAAGTGTATTCATCCGAATTGCATTGTACTCCTTTTTTTTTATCTGTATCACTGTTGACTCACTTCAAAAGTAAACAGGACAATATGCTGGTTTTAAAACATTTTTATTATTATTATTATTAAAAATATAAAATAAAACCACTGGAAAACATGCCGTCTTGATATTCTTAGCATCCTTACAAGAGCTAGTTTAATTATTAATTGTGAATGAAATATTTGATGACTGCAGCTTTTTTCCTGTATGTGAATGATTTGTAAACTAATCCTGATTTCCAGAAAATATATTTTATGTATCTGTGTTGAATAGTTTATGCAAACAAATATTAGCCCATGGCTTGTTTGCAAACTGCTGACTTAAAATGTTTGCTATTCATGGCAGGGGACTTATCAGAGACTTAACATTTTATTGATTTAGTGTCCTGAGAGTTTTTGAATTTTAAAGGAACCACAGTAGATTCTGATCTGTATGGGTATTGCTGGGGAGGAGGAGAAGAAACATGGATCACCCAGAAAAAAATTAAGAAGGATTATACTAAATGTATGAAATTAGGCAATAAGATCACAATACATTTGACTTTTAGAATCAAGGGAAGTAGACACAGAAAGAGATTTTAAATGTAATATCTTTTTTAAAAAAAAAAACTAAACAACTCAGCACTGTTAATCCACAATATGGTGTGCCATAATATAGAGTTAATGATATTTCCAATAGAGATTTTCAAGTGAATTGCTTATATCCACTGAGATACTAAATTCTCTCTTTTTTTCTTTTTTTAATTAGAAGCTTTCATTACAGAACTGATGATTATTCAATTAATCACAAAAAATGATTAATACAACTAATTCATAACAGTGAGATAAACATATACTATATAAATATAAGAACCGGACTATCCCATACCATTCTTCAAAAATTTTCCATCCCAGCATTAAAAACCACTTTCAATGGTACCTCATGTAATGCTATAAAACTGTTCACTTACACAAAACTCTACTTTCTGGACATGTTAATGAAACAAATGTAAATTTTAACTTGCATAAAGTTATGTTGGACGACACAAAAGCACAATTAGCTTTGAAATTATGAAAACATAAACAGAAACAAATCCAAATGTTTCTAAATATTTTATAATACAGAACACGTTTCACAAAAAGTGGAGAAATACAAAGCCATTCCTTGACTAGCTCCTGTTCTGTGAAGCATACAAAAGAGGCAATGCAGAAACTTTTGCTAATAAGGGAATACTGCCCAAACCCAAAGACCTGTGATTCGCTTACTGCGTGCTTCCCCACACTCAACCTTTTGCTATGTTTCACAGAGACACCTTGAGAAAAAAATATGTGGAGTCGAGGCTTAGACCTTTCCAGTGAGTATTTGTTATATTTTCTTTATACATAAAAAAATGGTCAAAATCTTCAGCGACATCATTGGCTCCTTCCTTTTGTGAGGCATAGTTGTCTATTACCACAATGAAATACTATTGTGTAAACCTGTGATTCTGCGAGCTTCTGAGGACGAATTTTAACATAATACTTGTTCCGAGTGTCTGTGGCTCGAGGGAGCAGGAACTGGCAAAGAACAGGTTTGCCATCAATAAAGCCATAGACCAACGCTGGATAAATGTAAGCTCCATACTGCCTGTTTGTCTGAAACAATGTCAAAGCATGTAAACTTCTTGTGTGATGATGGTTTACTAATTACACTTGATGTATTTATGTCATTGTTTTGCATACAGCACAGCAAGTGATTGTTTACATTTCTAACACTGAAAGAAAAAATTGTGACACTTCCTGGTTCCACAGAAAACCAGAGCTTTGTAGTGAGGGGCACAGTGCCCTTGCTGGAACTCAGTCAATGTCAAATACTTAATCTAGAATTGAACTTGATGACTGTGCAGTCACCTGTAGTAGATGCTTAGAGACATAACAGGATTACAGGTCTGAATCTTATATATTGGTATTTTTTGAACCTTCAAGTTGTTATCGAAACATAAAAATGTGTCTTTGCATGAACTCTCTGCCACAGCAGCCTTCCTCAGCACCCGGATGTTTGATCCAAGTCTGTGGTTCTTGCTGAGATATGCATTGCATCATTGTCTATTTTCAGCTTGTTACATTAATCAAATCCTATCCCATTTATTAAACTGCTTCCTGCAGCTCAGGCATTTGAAATTCAGAGTGCCAGCAAGCAGCTGCCAGACACCGTGAAGGAAAGAGGTGGGGTAGGTTTGGGTAATGTACAAATTGAATTTCAAGTGTCTGAGCAGCCTCTTTATCTCTTTGTGACACAACCAGTGATTGTAACAGAATTCTTAAAGGAAATGAAACCTGGAGCCATGGTTCAATCATTGGATAGTTGCTATAACCCTTCCCAGCAGTCCTTCTGGAACTACTGATGAGTGTGACCTTTGCAAAAATGCACAAAGCCTTGATTTCTACACGGCTAACCTTTACAAGCTGGAACCCTCCTGTGGAACCTAACCACAACAGAGGGATGCTTTGGAATAGAAACACACATGCACTTATTTTATAAAAGCAAATTTCCAAAAAAGAAGGGGGGAAAAAAAAAAAAGGAAGAAAGAGAAAATATTTTGATAGAGCCATTTAACAATTTTCCCAACAGTCCACTGCCTAAATCTCTGTTTTTATCAGTACTTTTCATACTCCATAGGTAACAGTCAATCCTGAAGTCTAGCACCAAAGCTGTTTTTCTTAGAAATATTCTCTGTGCCTTAGAAGTCACTAAGCCAAAAAGGTGACAAAGCAGAAATTCTGTACAATCTTAATATTGGGTGTTCAACCAAAATCATAGTGTGCAGCACCCAGTATTCCTCAGTTGCGCACCTGATACCGGTTACAGACTCCAGGCACCCAGATTTATGTGTGAGAATAACTGCCATAAGATATTTTAGGAGAGGGTGAATTAAAATTCTGCCATCCTTGCACTTAAAAATTTGAACTCAAACATGGGTATTATTTTCTTGAGCACTTCAAGAACCCATGCTGCCTCAGTCAGGGTGTATGCTTCTAGCATTCCTTCAGGGCTGCCTGAGAAAGCAGAAGCCCATAATTATCCTTACCAGAATGTCAACCAATGCTAAACAAATTGTTGGTGACCATTTCAGCCCATGCCACGGCAGGTAAAAGTGGATGCAAGATGGTGGAATGCTTTGTAAAGGTCTTTCCTAGAGGAATCTTGATGGTATCTTATTCCTCTTCCAGGCTTTTTTCTTACTGTACTTGAAGGTGCTGGTAGCTGTTTGGAAAGCTCTGAATACGTCTTTGTGTCAATGTGAGAAGCAAAATAATATTCTGTTTGGTTTGGTTGATTTGGTTTCCCGAATATATGTCTTTGTGGAAATTATCACTGGGGTACAATCTTTGGAAAAAGTGACTTTTTAAAAAACAAATCCTTGTAACGTTAACTGTGCATTCATAGATTTACCTGTATATGTCACCAAACCTCTTAGTCTGGCGTATAGAAGTCTTCTCTCTTACATGTGTTGTCTCAGTATACATCACTGCCATGCTGGTAATACAAAATTCCTGCTCCTGTATTTTCTTGGGTGTTTTCAGTCAGGCCAAGATATTAACCAGCTAGAAAGAGGATGAACAATATTAAAACACAAGAAGGATTAAATTAGAGTATCACTAAAAGAGCACAAACTAGATAAATAACTAACTTACAAAATATTTTACCCTTAATACTGAATTAGAAGCTTCATCATGGAAGGCCATATGTTAATTGTCACAATTTTTGTTTCCCTGGGCAAACTGAAAGATTATCACAGCATTTTGCAATGCATTCTTTAAAACTACATCTGTAAGATACATGAGTAAGGACTACTTCGTTCTAATCTTCAAAGTGAAGACACATGCTTGGACCTCAGCAGGA
>NW_010423797.1:41404-50429 GCF_000710305.1 Buceros rhinoceros silvestris
CAGGAAAATTACTTTATTTCATTCTAGATGACCTTTTCATTGAAAAGCAAACCCCTGCCCTTAGGCTATTTAGAAAGTTCAGGTGTAACTTTTTCCTTTTACTATTATGAGGCATATATTTATTAGTGCTCTCTAGTACTTTTTTCTCACCAACTCCAGTTAGCTTTTAGAAAAATAAAATAGCTTCCACCTTCATCCCTATCCTTTTCATTTTTTAAGATCATTAAGTACTTTCAGACTCCTGCTTTTTAGATCCAAGTGTAAAAAAAAATAATTCAAAAAATAAAGAAGACAAAGGAAAAGATCAACAATATAATTGATATTATTCAGCAAATAATATGTCTTTAAATAGTTAGCCTTCGTATTCTTTAAAACTCTTTTATTTTGGCTGCTTTAAATAGTCAATTTAAAGGGAAAAAACCTCTAGAACCTCTAGTGAAATGGTATTAAATTTGCTGCTTTTAATCTCTGCCAGTAAGGATTTTGGTATGGATGTATGGAGTTAGCACTCAGGGGACAATGTTAATTACCAACAGAGGAAGTCATGTTCTGTATGCAGATTGGTGAAAAGTCTTTATTAACTGCTAAGAAATAGTTAATTTGTCATTAGTCAGAACACTGAACCAGAGGCTGCTGCCTATGAACCATTGATTAAAGTTTATGGTAGCAATAACCCCACTGAAAAACATTTGTTACCATACTTAATGACCAGATTTTAAACAATTAATCTTCCTTTGCAGGTTAACCAACCAAATGGCTGTAAGCTGTTTGTAACAACCAATACCACGGATATTAATATTCAGAAGATTTAAACATCAAACAAACTTCTTAATGTATAGCCTATAGTGACTTGTGTATTAGCACCAAATATGAAAGAAAAGAGCCTACATTCCAAACAGACTCAGCATGATATTATAAATAAAAAGGTATAGTTTGGCTTTTAACTAGCACATTTCCTTAGGTGGAATGCATATGCTGTACAGCAGCAGAGTGCCACAGCCTCCTTCCACAGGAATACTGAGAGATGGGAATGTACCAGAACACAGGGTCAGTGGCAGTATCCGCTGTGACTGTAACTACTGAGGCAGTGTTGTAAGCACTCTGTTGCACATCTGCATGGTGATGAAAAGTTCATCTTGCCTCTACCTCTCTGATACAAAGACAGACCTGCTCTGCCTGAATGGCTTGTCTCCATTTCCACAGAGAGGAGCAGGCAGATGATATATCAGCCAGTGCAAACACAGGACACTACAACTTAATTGTAGTTTACTCTGGTGGTGATTTCCTAATCAAGCCATGATCTTCTCCACCAAGTGCATCCATCCATCCTCCAGTCTTCTACAAATGCAGCTGTACTCCTTGTCCTTCTACTTCTACTGAGGCAGCTACACCCTCACTGCAGATTTCTCGGTGTCTGTTAGTATGATAAGTCTAAGGTACAGAGAAAAATGCCTGCGTGAGTAATTCCTTTTGCTGGGTTTTGTACTTAGTTCCTTTCAATCTTGGAAAAATCAAATGGGGGATCTACTTGCTCTGAAAACCAGTCTGGCAACATTTCTCTCAGGAGTACTTCTGGAATACAAGTATCCCTCAAATTACTGCCTATACCCTCCGGAAATGTTTTGATTAGATTAATGGATAGTGTGTGCTTCATTCTGGATGCTGTAGCCATTGGGCCAATGCCCAAAGCAAGAAACAATGCTGCGATAAGAACCCCTACTTCAAATTTACCAAACATTGTGGCATGCTATGTCAGAACAAGCTCCCCTGTCCTATAACCTGTTGCAAACAAAGCCAAAGAACCTGCACTGGACCACTGACATTTTTTAAGAATCCGTTTTAGCTTGGCTTAACATATACAGGGGTATGTTCACCTAAAAATCATGTATGTCAGCATTGTTATGTTTGAGGAAAAGAACAGATAGCCTTAGCTGTGCATAAGCACCTGCCAACTTCCGCTGAACTTAACTAATGCATCTTCGCTACATACAGCACCTCTGGGATCTCAGTAATGAAGTGACCTATCTTTAATAATTCTCCAAATCACAGTAATATAATAACATTTGTGACCCAATCACTTAAGACAGTTACTCTTGAATGGCAAAATAATAAAGCAGGATCACGTGGGTTGGTTAGATCGATAGAGATGGTAATGACGTCAGCAGTAGCAAACTGTGGGGCTTTATCAGAGCAGCAAATTCTTGCAACCAAAGACACCAGGTCTGAGCAATTCAACCACGGTCACTCATTTACTTTTCTGATGGCTATTTCGTAATTGTGAAATTTTCATGTGCATGTCAATTTTTCAAATATTCTTGACCATCTTCTATCCTGTAAACAAGCTTTGCTGTTATCTGAGTATTTAACACACCCAAGCTTTCAATAATAACAATGATTGGATTTCATATTTTTGAGGAAGTATTTGTTAACTGAATAGCTGTGCTGAAAGGCTGCAAGAAAATATTCTTGTAATCATCTCGGGGTTTGGGGCTTTTTCTCTTTTTGAGGACAGTATTCTTTGTTTTCTTTCATCCATTACAATATTGGATGGGTGTGGGTGGGTGTGAGTGTGTGGAAAAACTCAACAGTTCCTTATACACAACAATGTATTTCAGCAGACAAATAACTTTTGAGGTAAACCTCATTTAAAAAGGTGATTTTCCTGAAACGAGATATTTAGAGGAAAATAATGTCTTGGTTTAAAGTGCGTATGCCTGCAACCTTGCGAATTTGTCTTACGGCTCGTAAGTGACATAATACTTCAGAATATTTGACTTTCAGTAAAGAGCTCACACCTGAAAATGAAGTGTTTTGACCCCAGATAATGTGAATGATAAGTACGGAAAACCCGCTTGCAGATTTCCCATGTCATAGTTTATGATGATACTCATAGCAATTCACATCATGCACATGCTGTGCTATTGAGGGTTTAAAAGTCTAGTTTCCTTAGTGTGGGCACTGTCACCAAGAGGACAGAAAGCCTGTATGAACATACCATTTCCCTGCCTTAGGCAGGGAAAAAACCACACAAGCAGACGCACTGTCTTCTGTCTGATGTAAAGAGAATCAGACACAAAGGGTAATACCAGTGCAGCCAACCTGGTAAAGCGTTACACCTCAACCGTGCAGTAGCGCTGTGTCTCGCTGAGGCCTTACCTTTTAGCTCTTTATGAGCTTTGATGCTCTTCTTCCTGAAAACCCTTTTATGCTTTCTGTTGACTCCATATGGCGCTTTGATGAGCTCACACTTCTTCCTAAGTACTGCTGTATCAGAAAACAAGAGCAAAGCTGAAACAAAGTGAGTCATCTGTTTTAGTCTTTGCTTTCACTGCATGAGATAATGTGGAGGTGTTAATTACAAGACTTCACTGAGTCTTGACTAATAACAGTGTGCAAACAAATGTATGTCAAACTCAGCTACAGAAAGCTTCTACTAATAAGGTAAAACTAGCAATTAGAGCTGACAATGAAGTCATACTTTTTCTTGAATATTCACTTATGAAGTCGTTGTTTGTAGGCTTCCTTCTATTTTCTTCAAGGAAACTAATAGGAACTCCTAGTCATTCATTAAAAATGACTTACATATAATTTGGTGAGTGAGCACACTGGATTAATTCTCCTTTGTACTAATCCACTGACCCTTTGCATCAAAGGCAGAGAAGTAACGTTCTCTGAGATTCCCCAATCTGTGACCTTGGCATAATAGGAACAAATTGAATTCCCCAAAGAAGAAAAATTACACTGACCATATAAAATCACTAACTGCATGTCTGAAACACCATTCATTTCATTTAAATTCTACAGTGCAACTCCTTCAGTTACAAGAAGAACGAATATGATTAGCACACTAAACAGTCCTGTCACTTGGTCCGAGGCTTTGTTTCCCCTTCTTTACAAAGCAGTTTTGACACGCTTCTTTAAACACACACGGTTTGCATTCCCATGCTGGATGAATGCATACCAGGAGGAAGCAGGCTACACGTTCAAATCCCTTTATGTTAGTGAATCCCCCAGATAAAAACAATCGCAATCTCAAACTCAGACATGCTGTCTATTTCCATATCCATGGATCAATTATTCCGTTAAAATGATTTAATGATTATTCCAAAATCATTAAATTAAATACAAATAATTTCAGGGTTTTTAATAGATTTTTCTAGCAGAAAATATAAAATACCATCCTGGGAAACCATTCAATAGAAAATATTTAATATGTAGCTGACAAATTGAAGACATTAATTTGTTTAAAAGATAAGAAAGTGAAATGATTCTGTTTGGAAAAATCCTTTCTTTGATCACCAGTCTCCATTTTGTTGCCATGTTATAATGTAAGCTGTTCACAATGTCAACATATGGTAGCTATACACCACTGCCGAGCATTGCTGAAACCGTGCTGAATGTGTTGCTGCTCTGGTGCATATTTCCTCACAGTGATATCTGTCTGAGTAATAGTTTGGCCTGATATCATTTGATCTACTGTCGAATACACTTCTGATTTTTATATCTATCTAGGTATCCATGGAAATCTGTAGGGATATCTATATCAATAACTGCATGTATACACAGATGCCTCTTTTATCAGCCTCCATTCTTTTGCCTCAACTACTGTTTTCTGGACCAAACTCAGGGTTCTTGTTGGCCTGCTGCTCTAGGAAGGAAAAGACAGAACCAAAGGACTCAAACTGTGACTAGCCACTGCATTCTCTTGCCTCTGTTTCCATTTATATATTGGCACCAGTGATAACATCAGATGGGACTGAGAAGCATAAATCTGCAAGCCTAATGCAGAGACCTGGTGTCTCTTCTATCCTGTGGAAGATTTTGGAAGCTGGAGCCTCTGTTTTAATTCAAAATGCAACTACAGAGAAGGAGGTATTGTAACAACTCTGCTACTTTCACAGCCCAAACCCCACCAATATGATAACTTTGTTTGACATTGCATTTCGTTATTAATCTAAGCAAATATATTTGAAAACAAATAGAAAAAAGTCAGTGAATTCAAGATGAAGTTTGTAGATAGAGGTAACAGACTTTATTAGGCCAATACAGTTGGAAAATCAGCAAATTATTAATTTTGCAGTATTATTTGATTGTGACATTAACCAAAGCCTTGAAGCATTCTTCAAGTACTGTTCAAAGTGCATGGCATTACACCTTTAACAGAGAGCTGGTGAAGGTAGTGTTTTATGCATTCTTATTTTGTCTGCAAGTTTATGACTACTTACAGGCACTTCAAACACAGAAATTTCCTCCACTTTAGCAATGCGTAATCTATCATACGCCTCCATTGCAGAACACTTAAAGATTTTAAAGGAAACAAAATCAGGAGGAAAACTTTGTCTTCAGTGAAACAGAATTTTGTGAGAAAGTGTTTCTGTTAATTATTTCTTGCAGCAGATATTAGCTGTCAAGGTAATGCATTACTATACCATTTGGAAAAAAGTACAGTTCTAATTAGATGAGCAAATAAATGTTCATTTCAATTTATGAATATAGCTGTAGGCTTTGTTGCAGTTTATCTCTCATTTCTGAGACCAGTGCATCTCAGGCTGGAAAGCACTGTGGTGAAGTAACTGGCTTTAATAATGGATATAGGCGGTGAATTATTCATGCAGAGGGGAGCAAGCCTTGATGCTTTCCACTCACTCCCTTAATTAACTGTGAGATGCTGATGAGCCTTATAGTGTGGCTAAGCTTTTTAAGTTTATCTCCCCTGTAAATGTGAATTCTCTTGTAGCTGCAAAAATACTCTGTTTATCAACAGCTTAGTCCAGAAAATACAATCCTGACAAAGCAACTGCTCTACTGCTGTTTGGTTTTGGTTTCTCTTTTTTTTTTTTTTGTGTGTGTGTGTTGCTTTCATGTCAGCACCATTTCTATAACCAATGTCTTCAATTTCAGCCCCCAAATTCAGCTTATTTATTCCAAATTCTGGAGAAGGTTGCCTTATGACTTTGATATTCAGTGCTCTTTCTCCCCTGAAAGTGATGGACAGGGAAGGCACTAGAGAGGAATGTACTATACCCAAGGCGTGTCCTCAGATCCTGCAGGAGCACATGGTAACTTTACAGTGTTTCTTTTTTTTTTTTTTTTTTATCGTAAGGGTTGCACTAGGATAGTGGGCTGCCAGTGCCAATGGTGATGAGAAATTCCTACCCTCTATGACGACCAAGGCATCAGTCAAAGCAAGACCTTTCAAATTCCTGGGCATAAAACCGTGTAGTTTTGTTTGTGCTTCATTCAACACAGCTGTGAGTGGAGTTATATATACGGACGACAATTTGTTGGATCTGGCTCAAAGCCAGGAAAAATCTGAAAGAGTATAGTTCAGGAAAACTTTACTAAGACAGACAAAGTAATTGAGCTTTTCCTCTCAGTATGTTGGACTAAACTTTTGTTTAAAACTGCCAGTTTGTAGTTACTTAAATTTAATAAGCTACAGAAGACATTTTTAAGCCTGTTTTTGGTGTAGCATCACACAAACATTGCAAACTCATACCAAATGTAAGTGCTGCAACTATTTGTACAGGAATCTGTATGCTCTTTATGTGGGTTTACCAATATGCTTTAACAGTTTTCTGTAGGGTGCAGTTTCCTAATGAAAAAAGAATATTAAAAAAAAGCTCTCAGAAATTTTTCCTTTTTTTTTTTTTTAGGAGTTTCTTAATTACATATACAGAGTAGAGCAGGCAAAATGCACTTCAGAGACACTTTCTGCTGAGATATATTTCAATGGTTTTGCTGCAGTCACATTAGCGACACACTTAGATAATTGATTGTCCCTTATCTGACAGATCTACATTGCTATTAGCTGTTACCATGCAAGTAAAATATGTAATGCACATGAACATTTATTGAGCAATTTTTGTATTGCAATGTTAGGCTTCCTTTGACTTTCAGCATTTTTGAGCTAAAGAAAGAATCTGAGGGAGGTCTTATCATACCACTTCTTTGTAAGAATTGAATCATTATTTCTATAAATCAAATACCATGTTAAAAGCTCAGTGAAGTAAACAATGATGTATGTGAATTAGCAGCACAACTTGAGTCAATACAAATCAAAGTGGTTTTATGAAGGTATTGATGTTTTCAGCTCTTGCGAAGGTTGAATACATTTAAGCATTTACCCCTGGAGGGACTGTTGATCCAAATGAATCTATTCACTTTGAAACCAGATCACGGTCATGGCAGCAAACAAGCTTACAAATACTGAACTAAATGTGGCACTTATATTAGCTGTAGTAACTGTGGTTACTATAATAATAAGTAATAATACAAGTAATTGATTGCGGTATACAGGCTGTATTTTAAGTCAATTTCCCATTTATTTTTGTAATTTCAGGTAAAGGGAATTGTGGTAGAATGCAATTATAGTAACATGTTCACATATTACACACACACACAAACTGATTGTGATAACAGATCTGTTATTTTCTCATTTTTCTTAGTAGATTAAAGCAATGCCTGCTTTAAAAGAGAAATCATATTTTGCTTTTATGCAAATGTTATGCAGGATGTGCCAAATCTACTCCTGATTGCATCTGTGTAAACCTAGAGAAACTCCAGCAAATCCTTCCCTGAGTAACACCATTGGTTTCAACAGAATTACTTGATGCTCATGTGCCAGATCTAGCTGCTCTTGTGTGTCAAACATTGTTAGCATGAAAAAAGTGCATGCTGAAGGTGGTATTTATTTCTACAGAAATAATGACAGTGTGAAAAATAATACCTTATTTGTGTTTGAACAAGATAATGAAAATGGCCGGTCTTTACAGGATTAGCTGCAGGACAAGGAACCTCATGGTTGTAATCACATGACAAGTGGGAAGTACTACAGAATGCCTCAGTCGCTAAAGAAAACTGCACCCTGTGATACAAATACAACTTACATGCTGTAAGCTTTCACTCGACGATTTGAAACCTTCTTCTCTCTCTACACTGCTCTGAAGAAGTTGACCGCTACCCATGTGCTCAAAAGGTAATGTGCTTCCTGTATTTCAGCATACAAAAGGGCAAACCTCCTTTACATCCTTTTGTCTTTTGCTTCAGAAGATAAAAACTTATAAACATGTCTTCAAACGCACCATGCTTAATAAATGTCATCTTGCCTGAGGTTGCTTGGAAGAGACAAAAGTATATTAGAGGAACTTCACAAAACTAAAAACCAAAATCCCTGTGTAGGTGGAAGCAATAGAACTATTCAAGCCCATACAAAAAAAAGAACTGTAAATTAAAATGTCCTCCACAATGGATTTTTTTTTGTGGGCCTTTCCTTCTTTAAAGAATAGTGCAGCATTCAAGGGTGGGAATGTTTCTCTTCAACATGTGTAAATCACACATTTCCCCTCTCCAGCTGCAGCTGAACCATAGTGGTGGTGGGGGTGGGGGTGGGGAGGACAAAATACTGGTCAAGCAGTGTGTTAATGAAACATTTACACAGGCAGTTTATGTGGTAGCAATGAAAAAGGACTCTTTCATAGCATCCTTTCATTACTTAGCACAATCTTTAAGAGGATTAATTAAAAAAAAGCGGGGGGGTGGTGGGGGAGGTGGGGAGAATGTGTTTATCGGTTGATTCTCAGGATCGGTAGTGCTGAGTTCTTAATGGATTGCCCCTGGATTTGGAATTACTGCAACACAAGCTCTTTCAGGCGCCGCTACAGAACAGAAAGCAGTTTGTTTTTGCAGCATTCTCACCCTCAGATGAAGACAGCTATTGACTTTGTGATGAAATGACACGGGACTCTAAGTTGCTGTGGACTGATGCCTTCTTTGCTCCATCTTTCCCTTAAAGAAGAATCTACATATAGCGATTTCTTTATGGTCAATGATGCAGATTGCATTGAGACACACGCTAATTCCTCACCTAATATGATTAAAAGCTGCTGACGCCATAAGTTTAGGCACAGCAAGCATTCATCATGGCTTGGCCTCGCGGACGAAGATTTGGGAAGGGCTTTACCCACGCTTACCGCAAGCTGACAAGGCCAGGTATGAGGTATTATTTCAGGGAGTCCTTATATCT
>NW_010423798.1:0-2949 GCF_000710305.1 Buceros rhinoceros silvestris
CCCCGCTCCGCCAGGAGCGCGCCTGCCCCCGCCGCTGCCCCAGGGAGGCTGAAATCCGGGACTTGAAGCCGCCTGCTCTTGCTCGGCTCCGAGCTCGACTCGAGGCTCCCTGCTGCCCCCTTGTTGCTGGAAATAATACTGGAACTACGGCGGACTAGTTTTTTCCCATTGTGAACTTGACTAACACCCTCCCATTTGAGGGAAATCGTAGACCTCACATAGGAATGTCTGTCTCATTGCTGTGGCATCCGGAATAATAAACACCGCAACAACAGCTCTAATGCCGAGTGCTTGTCTGAACTGCTGCGTTCTCGGAAGCCCAAACAGGAACGAGGGGCAAGCCTCAGGAGAGGCGAGGTTTGTAGGCAGGGACAGTATCTTTTTCATCTTACCAGTCTTGCAAAATACAGACAAGCTTTCAACCATATACACTCTCCCATCACACACTTACTTTTCTTGTGTGCTGAGGTCACCACAGCTACAAAAAGCTTCTGCTCTAGTAAATACTGGAGAATGAGGCTGCCATGCCAGAGCGTTTCCTTTCCAAAGCAGCCCCACCAAATGCCACATACACAAAGCTTGGAGCAGTTCTGCTTGGGTATGGGGTAGCTTGCATTTTAATTTTGTGTTATTCATTCTTTACATTCCTTGGGTCACTAATGCTCAAAAGTTGACGCCATCCACATTGCATACAGGACGTCTATTCGAAAATATTTTAGTGGCTTATAGCTCAGTTCCTGCTTGGTTTGCTGGTTGGTTTCTTTTCCGAAAAAAGTAAGAAATTGGATTCTAAATTGCTCCTTTTCTGCAAAGGCTATGAATGGGATACGGAGAACGAACTCTACTCTGTCCAGGCATGAATGGTGGCCAGGTCAGGGCTGGGCCACATTGGCAGGAGGCAGTGATGTGGGACAGAGGTGGGATGCTTGTAGACAAACAGATGATTTAATTCTTAGAGGATCTCAAGCCTATAATAAAACCTCAGTAGGAATAAAAACCCCTGACCCAGAAGGCAGAGGCACATCCTACTTGTCCTCCATAGTGCTGAATGTAAGCATGGCTGTGCTTAAAAATAAAAGGAGCTGTGTGACAACATTCTTGGGGCCCAAGCAGCAGAAGAAATCCATCTCCCAGCGTTCTGCTGGAGTCTCTGCAAGGCATGCGTTTATACTGCTAGTGAAAAACAGAAGGAAAAATCAGAGTGTCTCTAACACATGTAATCTGCAGAAAAAATACGCATTTGCATGTCTGTTTTAAGGACGGAATCTTCGCTGCTAAGGGAATAGAGGAGTGCATCCTGTTTCTCTCTTCATGCTGTTTTCTAGGCCCACATCCATGAACACGCATTGAAAAACTGGTGTGTTTTTTGAGCTGCCATCGCTGGGTAACCTCATGCACCTACTCCTCATCTCAGCAGTTCCAGCGTCAGTGTTCCTCCCTAGATTCATTGAGAAAGGATTTAGCATCTGAAGAAGGGAAGGTGCCCTGTAGCCTGCTGTGCTCCCCGCAGCCAGGCCAGTAAAAACAGAGCCCCAGAGTCCTGAGGGTGCACGGGTGATTCCAGGGCACTTCCACCCCCTTGGAAATGGGACGAATGGATCACACCTACAAAAAGTGACCAATCGCCAGTCATAGTGACCTTCCACTTCTGAGGATGTTTAGAAGGAACTTTGCAAGGTGGTTCACTTAGAAAGAAAAATCTTGATATTTAATAAATTACCACTTTTAGAGGATTCTGGGAGGCTGAGGTGAAAATCTGCTTTCCCTTTAGCTTTGGGATTTGTGGGGTTTTCCCCTACAAGACTCTTTTTAATCACACATGCACAAGCTTGTTACCAGAGAAGTTCCCGAACCTTTTAGTGCTAATGTTGTATGCGCCTGTTTTTTTATAGAGGAAAATGAAACGGAAGCTATTATCTGAAGGGAGCTCTCATTGCAGCACCGAGGCAGGGAGCAGCTCAAATATATTAGTGCAAAATGTGAGACAAATGTTGCCTCCTCCAAGCCAGCTTCTCACCTCGACAGTGAGAGCTTTCCACAAACGTGGTTGTTCACAGCCCTGAACTGGTGTCCGTCTTGGCGTTTGTGAGATGGAGTTTCCTTTCCCGTCCTTCCATCGGATCAAGCACAAGCAGCACGTATTCCTCTGCCTTCAACCCTGTCCCGGACGTACGCTGACATCTCACATTTCCACCCCCCATCACCCCTCACCTCCAGCCGAGTGAGGAAGCTGGGAGAACAATTTATAGTGCACGAGGGGGCCTGGAGCCAGGGACTCACCCTGTTGCTGTGTGGGGAAGGCTAAATGTGGGATGCCAGGTATTGGTATTGCCAGGCCTGGGTGGGCGGCACCATCTCCCCATGACTCTGCAAAGCACATTACCTCAGTGGCACGAGCTTGCCTGCTCTTCCTCCCCTCCCAGGGAAAAAGCCACCAAGTGCAGCAGCAGGAGCTGATTCAGGCCACCAGTGTTAGGTCCCTTTGGAAAAAGGGGTTGGGAGGGATGATGGAGGAGGGTTTGCAGAGCATACTGCTGACCCACTGAATTATGACTTTAATGCAGTCACTTTAATAACTTGCCGTAGCTCCAACCACCAGATGCAATTTATGGCAAAGCAGGCGCTCAGGCATTTTTCTTTCTGTGAAGACTAAGCAGATCTCTGATTACCACCCCCTCCCCCCTACCCATTACCTTCCCCCGCTTGCTCTGCTAATGGAAAAATGTTATGTGTCTGTGTGCTTTTTCCCCAAGTCCTGCTTTCAGGAAATGGTGGAGAATGAGAAAACGACACAGGCGCACACACATGCGTTTGCAGGAAAGATTGCTTTTACTCTCTATTCAAGCACGCAAGGTTCCTCCTGCTAGCAGAATTGCTGGTTCTTTTTCTAAAATTATCTAAAACCTTACGAGCTCAGCCAGAAGGGAGGCAAGTTCTAGTACTGATTTG
>NW_010423798.1:3111-5179 GCF_000710305.1 Buceros rhinoceros silvestris
CTGACCAAAATAATCTCAAATCTGAGCGATGTCACTGCTTAATGAAAAACCCTCTGTCTCTCAGATCTGCCTGCTCTAACTGGGGCTTGACTGCAACCCCCAGACAAAGGGGCTGAACACGGGAGTGATGAACAGGCAAACCAAATTCAGGTTTTAATTTGGTATTTGATGGTTGTATACGATAGATAGTGCATTGAAAAAGCCGTGCACAGATAGGCTGGCAGGTACCTTGCCAGTTCTCCTATTTTAAAGACCCATTCATTTGCCATCTAAGGGATGAATTCTTCCTTCCTCCCACTCGCCTTCTCTCTCTCCTTTTTTCTGATTTGCATGATCATTTGCTACATGTATTATAAATTACTGTTTATCTTAGTCCACGGCTTCAAAGTAATTTCCCAAATAAATTTCACTGGATCAATAACTGCAGATTCTGTTCTCTCTTCTAAATTGAGGGAAAGAAAAAGAGTAAGAAGTAAATGTTTTCTTTTTAGCCAAGTGAAACAAAATTCTGAATTAAACAGATGTGCCCGTTCCTGAGTTCCGAGGGCTCACACAGAAGGCCTGTGATTCAGCTGTTTTGGATCTTATTTTTGCTTTCCCTTTCTGAAGATAAATAAAACAGCAGCCCTGAAAAACGGCGTGTACTGCTCTGAACCCATTGAAAGGGTGTCCATACAAGGCATCGCAGATCAGCCCTTTGTGACTGTTAAATATTTATCAGTACGGCAAATTCCTCCTGGGTTACAGCAAGTACAGTTCACAATGACCTGCCTCTGCATTTTCAAAACTGAGTAACAGACTCCTGCAAAAAATCCAGTTCCTTCAGTTAGAAGAGTGTTTTCCTCTCAAGCTTCGAGATAGCTAGATTGCTACATACTGCAAATTTCCCAACATCTGGGAGCATTCCAGTTCCGGAGAGGAGGGTATAAATCGGACGTTTCCATGTGCATTTGGTCTCATGTGTCTGTCTAGCTGTGTTTGCAGTGACCTGCCCTCAGCCTGGACCCGGTTCACGTTACTGTCGCCAATTCTGTGAGACGCACCTGCATGAACACGCCTAACTGCACGCGTATTTCTTTTAGGTGTGATGAGTTGTCTTTGGATGGTTGGATTTATCTCTGCTGGCTACAGATTCCCAGCTTTTGAAGGGTTAGAGTTAGGTGAAATGAATCTTTGTTCAAGCATTCAACCACAGCTCCTTGGCTTGTGCCGTTAGCTTCCTGAATTCCCGGATGATCTCCCTGCCACGGCTTAGCCAGGCCTGGAACTGCTGATTTGCTCCGAAGGGATGAAATGAGATGCAGTTAGTGCAGTGAAGTCATTGGCTTTTCAAAATTATATGTAAAAGCATGTATTTGTACTCTTGTTTTTCAAATGATGCCATAAATATTCCTAATACTTAACAGGCGTCAAACACTCTCTCCAGTTGTAATTTAAAAAAAAAACCCTTTCAAATTTTTATAAAGCCATAATGAAAAGCATCCATACAGTGATCTGAACACACCAGAAAGCAGATGCTTTAGCTCACTCCTTCTGCCCACGGGGCAGTACCCAGTCGAGGTGTTGCTCCAGAGGGAGCAAGGTGCCGTTAGGCCAAGGAGAGCTTGCTCTGGCTGAGGGGATGCTGCTGTGGCCGTGCCAGCTTCCGAGCCACTTCGTGCTGTTGGTTTGCCCGGGGTGGCTGTGCAAGAGCCAACTCTGAGGCTGGGACATTGGGGAGTTATTATATAGCCACGAAATTCATCATCATCATGGCTTGGCTTCGCGAATGAAGATCTGGGAAGGGCTTTTCCCACGCTCACTGCAAGCGATGAGCGCACCCTTCGGGGCTGCGCGGTGGGTTTTTTAGGTGAGGCGCAGCGTGCGCGGAACTGGCTCCACCCTTTACACCTGAGGTTCATCTGCCAGGGCCTGGCGAGCTTGGGTGGTGACAGCGAAGTCCTCGGGTCGTAGGTTTGGTCAGAGTGTCCTTCTCTTAGATGATGGATGAGCCTTACAGGGCTAAACGAGCTCCATCTGCCCGGGTCTGGAGTCAGAGTTGTCCTTCTCCTAGGATGGTGCCCGAAGG